>NC_138768.1:466002663-466223483 GCF_965119305.1 Pelophylax lessonae | reverse complement strand
ACCACAAATTTACGTAAGGTCTTCGAGTCCACCAGTTGATATGGCAGTAGTTGGCGGGCTATCAGTTCCGACAAGCCAGCAGTCAAATGTTGGGCAAGAGGGTTATCCGGCGTCATCATTTTTTTTATGCTCCAACATTTGGGCCACAGAAGCCTGCCTTTTTCTAGAACAACGTGACAAAGGCATCATGGAAGGTGGAGTGGAGGACAAATGTGAGGAGAGAGGAGAAGGAGAAGAGGCTGGACGGTGAGAGCCTGGAGTGTGGCTTTGTGGGTTCTGGCGGTGTTGTTCCCACTGGGCTCGGTGATGGGAGTTCAGGTGCCTTCTTAAGGCGGTTGTCCCTAGGTGAGTTTTGGGCTTACCGCGACTTATGCATTGACTGCAAAGGCTGCAGATGGTAACACTGTTGTCAGCAACGGACACATTAAAAAAAGTCCACACTGCGGAGCCATGTGTCGGTGTCCTGGGAGCGCCAGATGTGACTGTACATGGTTGTTGGCTCGCTCCTGATACATTTGCAGTCTGCTTTGTACCTCTTGTGCAATGCAAGTTCTGCCTGCCTCTCTCTCCCTCTGAACTCCCCTCCTCTTCCTCTCTTGTGGCCACCCACGTGATGTCCATAGACACGTCATCATCCACGTCACCTTCTCCACCACTAACATTCGAGATCTCGGAGTAGGCAGCAACAGCGGGGACCAACCTCCTTGGGCTGATCTGGCTACTGTCGTCAGACTGCTGAGTGGCGGCTGTTGCTACCTCCTCTTCCTGATCCGATGCCAACAATGGCTGCGCATCACAAATGTCTTGTGATGGATCGGAAAATAATTCCAGTGACTCAAGTGGAGGGTATGTGGTGGTGATGGTGGTGTTTGTGGTTGTGTCTTTGGGGGTGCACACAGCAGAGAGTGAAGAGGGTGCAGATAGAGAGGATGAGGAGGGTGCAGAAGAGGAAGGCTGAGTAGAGGATGAGGAGGGTGCAGAAGAGGAAGGCTGAGTGAGCCACCCAACCAAGTCTGGTGCGTCCTTTGACGTAATTGCACGTGGCTTTTGAAACTTCACACTTTGGCTCCGGCCTACTGCTCCTGCCCTACCCCTACCACCCCTGCGTAAGTGTCTGCCTCTTCCTCTGCCTGTCATGTTTTTAAATTACCCTGTGACAAAAGTCTCTAGAGAATCGCAGTACATCTGGAAAAAGGTATATAACACCCTGCTTCAATCTGTGGTATTGGGGGGGCCACAGGTTTATCACACCAGTTCTACAAATAATTGGCCAGTAACTGTTGTCACTGTGTGTAGCACAGTTAACACAGCTAAAGAGGCCAAATTTTTGCAGGAATAAAATACAATCTTAGAAAAGTATACTGTTAAATAACACCTCACTTCAATCTGTGGTATTGGGGGGCCACAGTTTTATCACACCAGTTCTACAAATAATTGGCCAGTAACTGTTGTCACTGTGTGTAGCACAGTTAACACAGCAAAAGAGGCCAAATTTTTGCAGGACTAAAATACACTCTTAGAAAAGTATACTGTTAAATAACATCCCACTTCAATATGTGGTATTGGGTGGCTATCACACCAGTTGTTCAAAAATTGGCCAGTGAGTTTTGCACTGTGTGTATCAGACTTAACAGAGAAAAAGAGGCAATATTGTTGCAGGACACAAATACACTTGTAAAAGTATACTCAGATAACACCCCACTTCAATATGTGGTATTGGGGGGCCACTGGTCTATCACACCAGTTGGTCAAAAAATTGGCCAGTGAGTTTGACACTGTGTGTATCAGACTTAACACAGCAAAAGAGGCAATATTGTTGCAGGACACAAATACACTTATGAAAGTATACTCAGATAACACCCCACTTCAAATACTAATCCACTATAATATGCTTTCTACAAAGTATATTATACTGTGGATTAGCCCCCCCCCCCCCCCCCCCTATATAGTGCACTGCACACCAATACCAAAAAAAATTAAATCCCTTTAAAGGACTTCTGTGGACATTAACAGATCGATTTGTGTCACTGCTGCTGATCTCTAACTGCCCCTAAAGCACAGACTGGATACCTGTCCCTAAACTCAAAATAGACTGTAGTAGACCTATACCGAAATACGAGCCCTTTAAATGACTTTTGTGGACATTAACAGAGCGATTTGTGTCACAGCTGCCGATCTCTAACTGCCCCTAAAGCACAGACTGGATACTTGTCCCTAAACTCAAAAGAGATTGTAGTAGACCTATACCGAAATACCAGCCCTGAAAAGGACTTTTGTGGATCTTAACAGAGCTATTTGTGTCTGGCAATCTCTCCCTCATGAACACAGCAGACCTCTCCCTACGCTGACAAAAAGCAGAATGTGAAATGGCCGACAGCTCAGGTCTATTTATAGGGTAGGGGGCATGTCCATGTGCTGAAATGTTTCAATTGGCTGTCCCGTGCCACCTGACGGCTGTGTCATGGGTCAAAGTTCTCCCCCATGTAAACTAATATGGCCGCCGCGAACAACGCCGTGTGCTCGCAAAATTGGCGGGTAGCGAACAAGCAAAATTCGCCGCGAACCAACCGCCGAGCGAACCGCAAGGCCATCTCTACTAAACACACCTCGAGATCCACGGGGGATTACATTAAGAAGCGTAAACTAAAGGTTTAACGTAGAGGAATGGGAGAGGGCCCCGCTTCATGTCTAATCCTGTGTGGAGGGCTTCTTCAGGTTACAACTTGCCAGTCATATTGAGATGTACTTCTAGGTTGGATGGGAATGAAGTTTGGAGAGGGAGACATTTCAGGTATTATGTCCCATTGCCGTAGGAAGGTGAGACCTTCATCCAAAGTTGAAATAGGGACAGTAGTACCATTATGTGATATAAGCAATATTGCGGGGTATTTCCACTTTTTTGGTGATTTCTCAATGCCTTTGTAATACTAGCCAATTGTCTCCTACGTTGAAGAGTGTGACGGGATAAGTCTGGCAAAATCTGGACAGATGTGTAGTCAGGGGGTCTCTGGTCTATTTAACGAAATTGCTCCATAATGGCTTCTTTTGTTTTATAATAGTGTACCTGCAGGAGGATGTCTCTAGGGATGTCATCAGCCAGGAAAGAAGGTTTGGGAATTCTGTGTACTCTATCCACAATAATATCTTGTTCAGAAAGCGAAGGGACAATCAGAATATTTCCTGGACATACTGAGGAAGTTGGGACTGTAGAACTGTTTCTGGGACTCCCCTGAGTTTTAAATTGTTCCTATGGGAACGGTCCTCCAGGTCCGCCAATTTATCCTTAATCCATAATATGTCTTCCGTTTGGGCACTATGGGCATCAACCAGTGTATTGTACAAAGTGTAATATTTACCCATGGCCTGTTCCATTTGATCAACTCTGTCACCTAATTCATATACCTCCTTGTGACATCTTGCGACTGAAGCTGTAAGGTCATTATGAATTGAGTCCCTAAGGGACATTAACATGTCTTTCAGTACAATGTCTGAGACTGGATGTCCCGTTGTAGGGAATCCAGCAATAGGGTCAATGATGGTGGTCGCTTGTTGTTGCTGAGGTAAACCACTGCCAACCTCCATGTCAGGGTCCCAGGTGTCACCTGCTGTGGGGTCTAATTTCTGGCGGGACCTTGCAGGGCTCCTAGTAGATGGAGTATTGGTCCCTGAATGAGAACTACCCTCACTGTGTGGGGTGGGAGGTGTATGAGCCCCTAAATTAGTAGTAGTTATTTGAGTTACCTCAGGACCTTGTCTGCGTAGGCTGCCGCCATTTTGAGGCCTGTGGAGCGGTCCTGTGCCCGTGAATGGTGGCAGTTTGTGAGGCTGAGTTTGCCCTCCTTTCCTTCTCTGTGGCATTCCCGAGGTATGTGGGAGGCTCACTGTCCATTTTTTGCCGCTTTGTAGGTAGGCGGGAGCCCTCTGTGCAGCGGACATCTCAGTGGTCCGGCGGAGCTCTGTGATTAAGCAGCCATCACAGAGCTCAGAGCAACGCCCGCCCCCCCCCAGGAATACTATTTTTTATTTAAATTAGAATTATAGGCAAAACGTTTTTTCATTTTGGATAGAGCAAGAGAGGGTTATAACTAGTGTTGAGCGAACACGGACTGTATTATTCGTGTTAGTACTGAATAATTGGATTTTTGTTACACGAACACGGACACGGACACTTTACTGTATGTTCGGGTAAAAAATCCGTGTTCGGTCGTTTTATTTCCGGGTTTTGCATGTTTTGGCGCTCTTTTCATGGCGGGCTTTCAACAGCCAATCAACAATCGTTTAACTGGTGTGCCTTAAGCTATCCCAGCCATGCCTGCAAATGTATGAGTAGCTGTGATTGGCCGTCTGAAGCATGTGACCAAGTCTTTATAAGTTCGAGGCAGCCGCAGCGGCGTCATTCTGCTGCTTAGCTCAGGGACAGAGCACACATACGTGCTGGCTGCTGATTAGGGAAAGACAGGCAGGGAAAACAAATTGGTGTCCGGATAGAATTTAGGGTCAGGTCGGAGTGTTTAGGCAGGGCGAGTTGTAGGCATTTTAGGGATAGAGTCTGCTGAATTGTAGGGTCAGTGTGTTCTACAAACTACAATCGATATTGCTGTGTGGGGTGGGGTCTGCACTTAATCCTGATCTACGATCTCTTCTCAATCCTGTTAGGGAGAGGCTGCTGCTGAATTATAGGGTCAGTGTGTTCTACAAACTACAATCGATATTGCTGTGTGGGGTGGGGTCTGCACTTAGTCCCGATCTACGATCTCTTCTCAATCCTGTTAGGGAGAGGCTGCTGCTGAATTTTAGAGAAAGTGTGTTCTACAAACTACAATCGATATTGCTGTGTGGTGTGGGATAGGAGATAGGCAGGTGTCAGTGATCCACATCCATTTTTCTGTGTGTGGGCTGCAGTGAACACAATCTTTTTGGGGTGCAGTGAACACAATCCTTTTGGGGTGCAGTGAACAAAATCTTTGTGGGGTACAGTGAACACAATCTTTGTGGGGTGCAGTGAACAAAATCTTTGGGGGGTACAGTGAACACAATCTTTGTGGGGTACAGTGAACACAATCTTTGTGGGGTGCAGTGAAGACAATCCTTTTGGGGTGCAGTGAACACAATCTTTGTGGGGTACAGTGAACAAAATATTTGTGGGGTACAGTGAACACAATCTTTGTGGGGTACAGTGAACACAATCTTTGGGGGGTACAGTGAACACAATCTTTGTGGGGTGCAGTGAAGACAATCCTTTTGGGGTGCAGTGAACACAATCTTTGTGGGGTGCAGTGAACAAAATCTTTGTGGGGTACAGTGAACACAATCTTTGTGGGGTACAGTGAACACAATCTTTGTGGGTTGCAGTGAACAAAATCTTTGGGGGGTACAGTGAACACAATCTTTGTGGGGTACAGTGAACACAATCTTTGTGGGGTGCAGTGAAGACAATCCTTTTGGGGTGCAGTGAACACAATCTTTGTGGGGTACAGTGAACACAATCTTTGTGGGGTGCAGTGAACAAAATCTTTGTGGGGTACAGTGAACACAATCTTTGTGGGGTACAGTGAACACAATCTTTGTGGGGTGCAGTGAAGACAATCCTTTTGGGGTGCAGTGAACACAATCTTTGTGGGGTACAGTGAACACAATCTTTGTGGGGTGCAGTGAACAAAATCTTTGTGGGGTACAGTGAACACAATCTTTGTGGGGTGCAGTGAAGACAATCCTTTTGGGGTGCAGTGAACACAATCTTTGTGGGGTACAGTGAACACAATCTTTTTGGGGTGCAGTGAAGACAATCCTTGTGGGGTGCAGTGAAGACAATCCTTTTGGGGTGCAGTGAACACAATCTTTGTGGGGTACAGTGAACAAAATATTTGTGGGGTACAGTGAACACAATCTTTGTGGGGTACAGTGAACACAATCTTTGTGGGGTGCAGTGAACAAAATCTTTGGGGGGTACAGTGAACACAATCTTTGTGGGGTACAGTGAACACAATCTTTGTGGGGTGCAGTGAAGACAATCCTTTTGGGGTGCAGTGAACACAATCTTTGTGGGGTGCAGTGAACAAAATCTTTGTGGGGTACAGTGAACACAATCTTTGTGGGGTACAGTGAACACAATCTTTGTGGGTTGCAGTGAACAAAATCTTTGGGGGGTACAGTGAACACAATCTTTGTGGGGTACAGTGAACACAATCTTTGTGGGGTGCAGTGAAGACAATCCTTTTGGGGTGCAGTGAACACAATCTTTGTGGGGTACAGTGAACACAATCTTTGTGGGGTGCAGTGAACAAAATCTTTGTGGGGTACAGTGAACACAATCTTTGTGGGGTACAGTGAACACAATCTTTGTGGGGTGCAGTGAAGACAATCCTTTTGGGGTACAGTGAACACAATCTTTGTGGGGTACAGTGAACACAATCTTTGTGGGGTGCAGTGAAGACAATCCTTTTGGGGTGCAGTGAACACAATCTTTGTGGGGTACAGTGAACACAATCTTTGTGGGGTGCAGTGAAGACAATCCTTGTGGGGTGCAGTGAAGACAATCCTTGTGGGGTGCAGTGAACAAAATCTTTGGGGGGTACAGTGAACACAATCTTTGTGGGGTACAGTGAACAAAATCTTTGGGGGGTACAGTGAACACAATCTTTGTGGGGTGCAGTGAACAAAATCTTTGGGGGTACAGTGAACACAATCTTTGTGGGGTGCAGTGAAGACAACCCTTGTGGGGTGCAGTGAAGACAATCCTTGTGGGGTGCAGTGAACAAAATCTTTGGGGGGTACAGTGAACACAATTAGGGTTGAGCGGACACCTAGATGTCCGTGTTCGACGGGTTCGGCCGAACTTTAAAAAAAAGTCCGGGTCCGTGTCCCGGACTTTTACCGAACTTTTCCCGGACACCGAACCCCATTGAAGTCAATGGGGACCCGAACTTTAAGGCACTAAAATGGCTCTAAAACACCAAAGGAAAGGGCTAGAGTGCTGCAAATGGCAGCAAAACGTAATTAAGAGCATGGCAAGTGCTCTGCAAACAAATGTGGATAGGGAAATAACTTAAAACAACAAAAAAAAACAGAAAAATAAAACAATGTTCTTCTTCATCTCTGAAGGACGAGGCCCATATGGAGTAGGAGGGAGGTTGAGGTGGTGGTGGATGTGGCGGTGACATAGGCGTGCGCACAGGGTGTGCTGGGTGTGCCTGGGCACAACCTAATCACCTAGGGCACATAGCATTGCCAGTGAGGAGATGGGAAAGATCTCCCTGGGACCTGCTCTGCTCTATTTCTCCTTGCCTACAGGTACATGGCCCCGATACATTACTCTCCCTGCTGGCAAACACATGCATGTGTATTTCAACTTTGGGGTGCACACCTTAATGCAATAGGCTGCGCACACCTATGGGCGGTGTAGGTGGAAGCGGCGGTGGAGGAGGACCAGGGCCGGATTAACAGCATCATGGGCTTGGTGCTGAGGATTTTGAAGGGCCTTAAGGGCCGTGCCTTGCCATGCACCCAGAGGAGGAAGGGTGCAGCCATGCATGCCTAATTCAACATGGGATGCTGTCTCTGAAGCCCATAAACACATCCATGCATCGCCAACTGTCCCTCCTTGTCCGGCCTTCACGCTGTGTGGGGAGGTTCTGAGGGTGCTGCCTGGGGAAGCGAGCATAGAAGCCAGACTTCTGTGTTTACAAGTGACAGAAGAGCGGTAACAGTGAATATGGCCAACCCGGGGCCTATATAAAAGGTAGGGGCCTGGAGCTGCAGCTCCAATAGCCCCTACATTAATCTGGCCCTGAGGAGGAGGACGAGGTAGCCAACACTGCTTCTTTTCAAAAATTTTAAATGAGGGTACACCCCAAAAGAGTGAGAAAGAGCAAAAATGGAACAAGGGGTGGGTAAGGTCGGTATCCATTGCTATTCTGCATAAGGTACGGAAAAGTCCCGTGGGATCCATGCCTGGTTCATTTTAATGAACGTGAGCTTGTCCACATTGTCTCTGGACAGGCGGCTGCGCTTGTCTGTTATAACGCCCCCAGCCGTGCTAAATACCCGTTCAGATAATACACTGGCTGCAGGGCACGCCAGCACCTCCAAGGCGTAAAGGGCAAGCTCAGGCCATGTGCCCAATTTGGAGAGCCAGAAGTTGAAGGGGGCAGACCCGTCATTCACTACATGTAGGCGTGTGCACACATACTGCTCCACCATGTTGGTAAAATGCTGCCTCCTGCTAAGACGTTCCATCTGAGCTGCTGGTGCTGCTGTTTGTTGTGGCGTGCTGACAAAGCTTTTCCACATTTCGGCCATGCTAACCCTGCCTTCTGAGGTGCTGGCGGTGCCCTGGTTGCGTTGGCGACCTCCTCCTCCTCCTCCTCTGCCTTGTGCTTCCACTGTGGCCCCGCTGTCAGATGGGAATGCCAGCAGCATGGCGTCTACCAGCGTGCGCTTGTACTCGCGCATCTTGCGATCGCGCTCCAGTGAGTGAATTAAGGACGGTACGTTGTCCTTGTAACGGGGATCCAGCAGCGTGGCCACCCAGTAATCAGCACAAGTTAGAATGTGGGCAACTCGGCGGTCGTTGTGGAGACACTGCAGCATGTAATCGCTCATGTGTGCCAGGCTGCCCAGAGGCAACGAAAGGCTGTCCTCTGTGGGAGGTGTATCGTCCGTGTCCTCTGTATCCCCCCAGCCACGCACCAGTGATGGCCATGAGCTGGCCTGGGTGCCACCCTGCTGTGAACATGGTTCCATCTCCTCCTCCAGCTCCTCCTCCTCCTCATCCTCCTCATCCTCCAGAACTGTGCCCCTGCTGGACAATTGCGTCCCTGGCGTTTGCGTGTGCAGGAACCCACCCTCGGAGCCCCTTGCGAATGACTGCCCTGAAAGCCTTGGAAATGTTACCTCTTCATCCTCCTCCTCCTCCTCATCCTGTGCCACATCCTCTTCCATCATCGCCCGAATTGTTTTTTCAAGGAGGCATAGAAGTGGGATAGTTAAGCTGAGAACGGCGTCATTGCCACTGGCCATGTTGGTGGAGTACTCAAAACAGCGCAACAAGGCACACAGGTCTCGCATGGAGGCCCAGTTAAATTAAATAGCGGAATAGAAAATATGATCCAAAAAAAGTGTATGTATATCACACGTACACAACCACACTGGGCCCCAATTACTATTGTTTGTACCCCTAAAAGGCTAGATGAGGAGTAGGGGGAGTATGGAACAGGCAGCACCCTCAAACCTTCAGAAGTATGAGATGAACCCCAACAACTTGGAAAGGTGGATCTCACACGTACCGACACAGACTATCCCGCAATTCAATTGATCCTCAAAGGTTTTTATTGAATAGCGGAATAGGAAATATGATCAAAAAAAGTGTATGTATCTCGCACGTACACAACCACACTAGGCCCCAATTACTATTGTTTGTACCCCTAAAAGGATGGTTGAGCAGTAGGAGCAGGAGTATGGAACAGGCAGCACCCTCAAATCTTCAGAAGTATGAGATGAACCCCAACAACTTGGAAAGGTGGATCTCTCTCACACGTACCAACACAGACTATCCCCCAATTTAACTGATCCCCAAAGGTTTTTGATTAAATAGCGGAATAGAAAATATGATCCAAAAAAAGTGTATGTATATCACACGTACACAACCACACTAGGCCCCAATTACTATTGTTTGTACCCCTAAAAGGCTAGATGAGGAGTAGGGGGGGTATGGAACAGGCAGCACCCTCAAACCTTCAGAAGTATGAGATGAACCCCAACAACTTGGAAAGGTGGATCTCTCTCACACGTACCAACACAGACTATCCCCCAATTTAACTGATCCCCAAAGGTTTTTGATTAAATAGCGGAATAGAAAATATGATCCAAAAAAAGTGTATGTATATCACACGTACACAACCACACTAGGCCCCAATGACTATTGTTTGTACCCCTAAAAGGCTAGATGAGGAGTAGGGGGGGTATGGAACAGGCAGCACCCTCAAACCTTCAGAAGTATGAGATGAACCCCAACAACTTGGAAAGGTGGATCTCTCTCACACGTACCAACACAGACTATCCCCCAATTTAACTGATCCCCAAAGGTTTTTGATTAAATAGCGGAATAGAAAATATGATCCAAAAAAAGTGTATGTATATCACACGTACACAACCACACTAGGCCCCAATGACTATTGTTTGTACCCCTAAAAGGCTAGATGAGGAGTAGGGGGGGTATGGAACAGGCAGCACCCTCAAACCTTCAGAAGTATGAGATGAACCCCAACAACTTGGAAAGGTGGATCTCTCTCACACGTACCAACACAGACTATCCCCCAATTTAACTGATCCCCAAAGGTTTTTGATTAAATAGCGGAATAGAAAATATGATCCAAAAAAAGTGTATGTATATCACACGTACACAACCACACTAGGCCCCAATTACTATTGTTTGTACCCCTAAAAGGCTAGATGAGGAGTAGGGGGGGTATGGAACAGGCAGCACCCTCAAACCTTCAGAAGTATGAGATGAACCCCAACAACTTGGAAAGGTGGATCTCTCTCACACGTACCAACACAGACTATCCCCCAATTTAACTGATCCCCAAAGGTTTTTGATTAAATAGCGGAATAGAAAATATGATCCAAAAAAAGTGTATGTATATCACACGTACACAACCACACTAGGCCCCAATTACTATTGTTTGTACCCCTAAAAGGCTAGATGAGGAGTAGGGGGAGTATGGAACAGGCAGCACCCTCAAACCTTCAGAAGTATGAGATGAACCCCAACAACTTGGAAAGGTGGATCTCTCTCACACGTACCAACACAGACTATCCCCCAATTTAACTGATCCCCAAAGGTTTTTGATTAAATAGCGGAATAGAAAATATGATCCAAAAAAAGTGTATGTATATCACACGTACACAACCACACTAGGCCCCAATTACTATTGTTTGTACCCCTAAAAGGCTAGATGAGGAGTAGGGGGGGTATGGAACAGGCAGCACCCTCAAACCTTCAGAAGTATGAGATGAACCCCAACAACTTGGAAAGGTGGATCTCTCTCACACGTACCAACACAGACTATCCCCCAATTTAACTGATCCCCAAAGGTTTTTGATTAAATAGCGGAATAGAAAATATGATCCAAAAAAAGTGTATGTATATCACACGTACACAACCACACTAGGCCCCAATTACTATTGTTTGTACCCCTAAAAGGCTAGATGAGGAGTAGGGGGGGTATGGAACAGGCAGCACCCTCAAACCTTCAGAAGTATGAGATGAACCCCAACAACTTGGAAAGGTGGATCTCTCTCACACGTACCAACACAGACTATCCCCCAATTTAACTGATCCCCAAAGGTTTTTGATTAAATAGCGGAATAGAAAATATGATCCAAAAAAAGTGTATGTATATCACACGTACACAACCACACTGGGCCCCAATTACTATTGTTTGTACCCCTAAAAGGCTAGATGAGGAGTAGGGGGAGTATGGAACAGGCAGCACCCTCAAACCTTCAGAAGTATGAGATGAACCCCAACAACTTGGAAAGGTGGATCTCTCTCACACGTACCAACACAGACTATCCCCCAATTTAACTGATCCCCAAAGGTTTTTGATTAAATAGCGGAATAGAAAATATGATCCAAAAAAAGTGTATGTATATCACACGTACACAACCACACTGGGCCCCAATTACTATTGTTTGTACCCCTAAAAGGCTAGATGAGGAGTAGGGGGAGTATGGAACAGGCAGCACCCTCAAACCTTCAGAAGTATGAGATGAACCCCAACAACTTGGAAAGGTGGATCTCTCTCACACGTACCAACACAGACTATCCCCCAATTTAACTGATCCCCAAAGGTTTTTGATTAAATAGCGGAATAGAAAATATGATCCAAAAAAAGTGTATGTATATCACACGTACACAACCACACTAGGCCCCAATTACTATTGTTTGTACCCCTAAAAGGCTAGGAGTAGGGGGAGTATGGAACAGGCAGCACCCTCAAACCTTCAGAAGTATGAGATGAACCCCAACAACTTGGAAAGGTGGATCTCTCTCACACGTACCAACACAGACTATCCCCCAATTTAACTGATCCCCAAAGGTTTTTGATTAAATAGCGGAATAGAAAATATGATCCAAAAAAAGTGTATGTATATCACACGTACACAACCACACTAGGCCCCAATTACTATTGTTTGTACCCCTAAAAGGCTAGGAGTAGGGGGAGTATGGAACAGGCAGCACCCTCAAACCTTCAGAAGTATGAGATGAACCCCAACAACTTGGAAAGGTGGATCTCTCTCACACGTACCAACACAGACTATCCCCCAATTTAACTGATCCCCAAAGGTTTTTGATTAAATAGCGGAATAGAAAATATGATCCAAAAAAAGTGTATGTATATCACACGTACACAACCACACTAGGCCCCAATTACTATTGTTTGTACCCCTAAAAGGCTAGATGAGGAGTAGGGGGAGTATGGAACAGGCAGCACCCTCAAACCTTCAGAAGTATGAGATGAACCCCAACAACTTGGAAAGGTGGATCTCTCTCACACGTACCAACACAGACTATCCCCCAATTTAACTGATCCCCAAAGGTTTTTGATTAAATAGCGGAATAGAAAATATGATCCAAAAAAAGTGTATGTATATCACACGTACACAACCACACTAGGCCCCAATTACTATTGTTTGTACCCCTAAAAGGCTAGATGAGGAGTAGGGGGGGTATGGAACAGGCAGCACCCTCAAACCTTCAGAAGTATGAGATGAACCCCAACAACTTGGAAAGGTGGATCTCTCTCACACGTACCAACACAGACTATCCCCCAATTTAACTGATCCCCAAAGGTTTTTGATTAAATAGCGGAATAGAAAATATGATCCAAAAAAAGTGTATGTATATCACACGTACACAACCACACTAGGCCCCAATTACTATTGTTTGTACCCCTAAAAGGCTAGATGAGGAGTAGGGGGG
This sequence comes from Pelophylax lessonae, assembly GCF_965119305.1. Lineage (NCBI taxonomy): Eukaryota > Metazoa > Chordata > Amphibia > Anura > Ranidae > Pelophylax > Pelophylax lessonae. Next base: position 466,210,498 of record NC_138768.1, on the reverse strand, counting down.
GTATGGAACAGGCAGCACCCTCAAACCTTCAGAAGTATGAGATGAACCCCAACAACTTGGAAAGGTGGATCTCTCTCACACGTACCAACACAGACTATCCCCCAATTTAACTGATCCCCAAAGGTTTTTGATTAAATAGCGGAATAGAAAATATGATCCAAAAAAAGTGTATGTATATCACACGTACACAACCACACTGGGCCCCAATTACTATTGTTTGTACCCCTAAAAGGCTAGATGAGGAGTAGGGGGAGTATGGAACAGGCAGCACCCTCAAACCTTCAGAAGTATGAGATGAACCCCAACAACTTGGAAAGGTGGATCTCTCTCACACGTACCAACACAGACTATCCCCCAATTTAACTGATCCCCAAAGGTTTTTGATTAAATAGCGGAATAGAAAATATGATCCAAAAAAAGTGTATGTATATCACACGTACACAACCACACTAGGCCCCAATTACTATTGTTTGTACCCCTAAAAGGCTAGATGAGGAGTAGGGGGGGTATGGAACAGGCAGCACCCTCAAACCTTCAGAAGTATGAGATGAACCCCAACAACTTGGAAAGGTGGATCTCTCTCACACGTACCAACACAGACTATCCCCCAATTTAACTGATCCCCAAAGGTTTTTGATTAAATAGCGGAATAGAAAATATGATCCAAAAAAAGTGTATGTATATCACACGTACACAACCACACTAGGCCCCAATTACTATTGTTTGTACCCCTAAAAGGCTAGGAGTAGGGGGAGTATGGAACAGGCAGCACCCTCAAACCTTCAGAAGTATGAGATGAACCCCAACAACTTGGAAAGGTGGATCTCTCTCACACGTACCAACACAGACTATCCCCCAATTTAACTGATCCCCAAAGGTTTTTGATTAAATAGCGGAATAGAAAATATGATCCAAAAAAAGTGTATGTATATCACACGTACACAACCACACTAGGCCCCAATTACTATTGTTTGTACCCCTAAAAGGCTAGATGAGGAGTAGGGGGAGTATGGAACAGGCAGCACCCTCAAATCTTCAGAAGTATGAGATTGTGTTCACTGTACCCCACAAAGATTGAGTTCACTGCACCCCACAATGATTGTGTTCACTGCACCCCACAAAGATTGTGTTCACTGCACCTCACAAAGATTGTGTTCACTGTACCCCCCAAAGATTGTGTTCACTGCACCCCACAAAGATTCTGTTCACTGTACCCCACAAAGATTGTGTTCACTGCACCCTAAAAGGATGTTGTTCACTGCACCCCACAAAGATTGTGTTCACTGCACCCTAAAAGGATGTTGTTCACCGCACCCCAAAAAGATTGTGTTCACTGTACCCCCCCAAAGATTGTGTTCACTGCACCCCACAAAGATTGTGTTCACTGCACCCCAAAAAGATTGTGTTCACTGTACCCCCCAAAGATTGTGTTCACTGCACCCCAAAAAGATTGTGTTCACTGTACCCCCCAAAGATTGTGTTCACTGCACCCCACAAAGATTCTGTTCACTGTACCCCACAAAGATTGTGTTCACTGCACCCCAAAAAGATTGTGTTCACTGTACCCCCCCAAAGATTGTGTTCACTGCACCCCACAAAGATTCTGTTCACTGCACCCCACAAAGGATTTTGTTCACTGCACCCCAAAAAGATTGTGTTCACTGCACCCCAAAAAGGATTTTGATCACTGCACCCCAAAAAGGATGTTGTTCACTGCACCCCAAAAATGATTTTGTTCACTCCACCCCAAAAAGATTGTGTTCACTGCACCCCACAAAGATTGTGTTCACTGCACCCCAAAAAGATTGTGTTCACTGTACCCCCCAAAGATTGTGTTCACTGCACCCCACAAAGATTCTGTTCACTGTACCCCACAAAGATTGTGTTCACTGCACCCCAAAAAGATTGTGTTCACTGCACCCCAAAAAGGATGTTGTTCACTGCACCCCAAAAAGGATGTTGTTCACTCCACCCCAAAAAGATTGTGTTCACTGCACCCCACAAAGATTGTGTTCACTGCACCCCAAAAAGATTGTGTTCACTGCACCCCAAAAATGATTTTGTTCACTGCACCCCAAAAAGGATTTTGTTCACTGCACCCCAAAAAGGATGTTGTTCACTCCACCCCAAAAAGATTGTGTTCACTGCACCCCAAAAAGATTGTGTTCACTGCACCCCACAAAGGATTTTGTTCACTGCACCCCAAAAAGATTGTGTTCACTGCACCCCAAAAAGGATGTTGTTCACTGCACCCCAAAAAGGATTTTGTTCACTGCACCCCAAAAAGATTGTGTTCACTGCACCCCACAAAGGATTTTGTTCACTGCACCCCACAAAGATTGTGTTCACTGCACACCAAAAAGGATTGTGTTCACTGCACCCCAAAAAGATTTTGTTCACTGCACCCCAAAAAGATTGTGTTCACTGCAGCCCAAAAAGATTGTGTTCACTGCAGCCCAAAAAGATTGTGTTCACTGCAGCCCAAAAAGATTGTGTTCACTGCAGCTCACACACAGAAAAATGGATGTGGATCACTGACACCTGCCTATCTCCAATCCCACACCACACAGCAATATCGATTGTAGTTTGTAGAACACAGTTTCCCTAAAATTCAGCAGACTCTGTCCCTAACAGGATTGAGAAGAGATCGTAGATCAGGATTGAGTGCAGATTCACCCCACCCCCCACACAGCAATATCGATTGTAGTTTGTAGAAGACACTGACCCTATAATTCAGCAGACTCTATCCCTAAAATGCCTACAACTCGCCCTGCCTAAACACTCCGACCTGTCCCTCAATTCTATCCGGACACAAATGGTTTTTTCCTGCCTATCTTTCCCTAATCAGCAGCCAGCACATTGATGTGTGCTCTGTCCCTTAGCTAAGCAGCAGAATGACGCTGCTGCGGCGGCTGCCTCGAACTTATAAAGACTTGGTCACATGCTTCAGACGGCCAATCACAGCTACTAAGACATTTGCAGGCATGGCTGGGATGGCTTAAGGCACACCAGTTAAACGATTGTTGATTGGCTGTTGAAAGCCCGCCATGAAAAGAGCGCCAAAGCATGCAAAACCCGGAAATAAAACGACCGAACACGGATTTTTACCCGAACATACAGTAAAGTGTCCGTGTCCGTGTTCGGGTAAAAAAAATCCAATTATTCGGTACGAACACGAATAATACAGTCCGTGTTCGCTCAACACTAAACACAATCTTTGTGGGGTACAGTGAACACAATCTTTGTGGGGTGCAGTGAACAAAATCTTTGGGGGGTACAGTGAACACAATCTTTGTGGGGTGCAGTGAAGACAATCCTTTTGGGGTGCAGTGAACACAATCTTTGTGGGGTGCAGTGAACAAAATCTTTGTGGGGTACAGTGAACACAATCTTTGTGGGGTACAGTGAACACAATCGTTGTGGGTTGCAGTGAACAAAATCTTTGGGGGGTACAGTGAACACAATCTTTGTGGGGTACAGTGAACACAATCTTTGTGGGGTGCAGTGAAGACAATCCTTTTGGGGTGCAGTGAACACAATCTTTGTGGGGTACAGTGAACACAATCTTTGTGGGGTACAGTGAACACAATCTTTGTGGGGTGCAGTGAAGACAATCCTTTTGGGGTGCAGTGAACACAATCTTTGTGGGGTACAGTGAACACAATCTTTGTGGGGTGCAGTGAAGACAATCCTTGTGGGGTGCAGTGACCAAAATCTTTGGGGGGTACAGTGAACACAATCTTTGTGGGGTACAGTGAACACAATCTTTGTGGGGTGCAGTGAAGACAATCCTTTTGAGGTGCAGTGAACACAATCTTTGTGGGATACAGTGAACACAATCTTTGTGGGGTGCAGTGAAGACAATCCTTGTGGGGTGCAGTGAAGACAATCCTTGTGGGGTGCAGTGAACAAAATCTTTGGGGGGTACAGTGAACACAATCTTTGTGGGGTACAGTGAACACAATCTTTGTGGGGTGCAGTGAAGACAATCCTTGTGGGGTGCAGTGAAGACAATCCTTGTGGGGTGCAGTGAACAAAATCTTTGGGGGGTACAGTGAACACAATCTTTGTGGGGTGCAGTGAAGACAATCCTTTTGGGGTGCAGTGAACACAATCTTTGTGGGGTACAGTGAACACAATCTTTGTGGGGTGCAGTGAAGACAATCCTTGTGGGGTGCAGTGAACACAATCTTTGTGGGGTGCAGTGAACAAAATCTTTGTGGGGTACAGTGAACACAATCTTTGTGGGGTACAGGGAACAAAATCTTTGTGGGGTACAGTGAACACAATCTTTGTGGGGTGCAGTGAAGACAATCCTTGTGGGGTGCAGTGAAGACAATCCTTGTGGGGTGCAGTGAACAAAATCTTTGTGGGGTACAGTGAACACAATCTTTGTGGGGTGCAATGAACAAAATCTTTGGGGGGTACAGTGAACACAATCTTTGTGGATTACAGTGAACACAATCTTTGTGGGGTGCAGTGAAGACAATCCTTTTGGGGTGCAGTGAACACAATCTTTGCGGGGTACAGTGAACACAATCTTTGTGGGGTGCAGTGAACAAAATCTTTGGGGGGTACAGAGAACACAATCTTTGTGGGGTACAGTGAACACAATCTTTGTGGGGTGCAGTGAAGACAATCCTTTTGGGGTGCAGTGAACACAATCTTTGTGGGGTACAGTGAACACAATCTTTGTGGGGTGCAGTGAAGACAATCCTTGTGGGGTGCAGTGAAGACAATCCTTGTGGGGTGCAGTGAACAAAATCTTTGGGGGGTACAGTGAACACAATCTTTGTGGGGTACAGTGAACACAATCTTTGTGGGGTGCAGTGAAGACAATCCTTTTGGGGTGCAGTGAACACAATCTTTGTGGGGTACAGTGAACACAATCTTTGTGGGGTGCAGTGAAGACAATCCTTTTGGGGTGCAGTGAACACAATCTTTGTGGGGTACAGTGAACACAATCTCATACTTCTGAAGATTTGAGGGTGCTGCCTGTTTCATCCTCCTCCTCCTCATCCATCCTTTTAGGGGTACAAACAATCGTAATTGGGGCCTAGTGTGCTTCTGTACGTGTGAAAAACATACACTTTTTTTTGATCATATTTCCTATTCCGCTATTCAATAAAAACCTTTGGGGATCAATTAAATTGCGGGATAGTCTGTGTCGGTACGTGTGAGATCCACCTTTCCAAGTTTTTGGGGTTCATCTCATACTTCTGAAGCTTTGAGGTTGCTGCCTGTTCCATACTCCTCCTCCTCCTCATCCATCCTTTTAGGTGTACAAACAATAGTAATTGGGGCCTAGTGTGCTTCTGTACGTGTGAGATACATACACTTTTTTTGATCATATTTCCTATTCCGCTATTCAATAAAAACCTTTGGGGATCAATTAAATTGCGGGATAGTCTGTGTCGGTACGTGTGAGATCCACTTTTCCAAGTTTTTGGGGTTCATCTCATACTTCTGAAGCTTTGAGGGTGCTGCCTGTTCCATACTCCTCCTCCTCCTCATCCATCCTTTTAGGTGTACAAACAATAGTAATTGGGGCCTAGTGTGCTTCTGTACGTGTGAGATACATACACTTTTTTTGATCATATTTCCTATTCCGCTATTCAATAAAAACCTTTGGGGATCAATTAAATTGCGGAATAGTCTGTGTCGGTACGTGTGAGATCCACCTTTCCAAGTTGTTGGGGTTCATCTCATACTTCTGAAGCTTTGAGGGTGCTGCCTGTTCCATACTCCTCCTCCTCCTCATCCATCCTTTTAGGTGTACAAACAATAGTAATTGGGGCCTAGTGTGCTTCTGTATGTGTGAGATACATACACTTTTTTTGATCATATTTCCTATTCCGCTATTCAATAAAAACCTTTGGGGATCAATTAAATTGCGGGATAGTCTGTGTCGGTACGTGTGAAATCCACCTTTCCAAGTTTTTGGGGTTCATCTCATACTTCTGAAGATTTGAGGGTGCTGCCTGTTTCATCCTCCTCCTCCTCATCCATCCTTTTAGGGGTACAAACAATCCTAATTGGGGCCTAGTGTGCTTCTGTACGTGTGAAAAACATACACTTTTTTTGATCATATTTCCTATTCCGCTATTCAATAAAAACCTTTGGGGATCAATTAAATTGCGGGATAGTCTGTGTCGGTACGTGTGAGATCCACCTTTCCAAGTTTTTGGGGTTCATCTCATACTTCTGAAGCTTTGAGGTTGCTGCCTGTTCCATACTCCTCCTCCTCCTCATCCATCCTTTTAGGTGTACAAACAATAGTAATTGGGGCCTAGTGTGCTTCTGTACGTGTGAGATACATACACTTTTTTTGATCATATTTCCTATTCCGCTATTCAATAAAAACCTTTGGGGATCAATTAAATTGCGGGATAGTCTGTGTCGGTACGTGTGAGATCCACTTTTCCAAGTTTTTGGGGTTCATCTCATACTTCTGAAGCTTTGAGGGTGCTGCCTGTTCCATACTCCTCCTCCTCCTCATCCATCCTTTTAGGTGTACAAACAATAGTAATTGGGGCCTAGTGTGCTTCTGTACGTGTGAGATACATACACTTTTTTTGATCATATTTCCTATTCCGCTATTCAATAAAAACCTTTGGGGATCAATTAAATTGCGGAATAGTCTGTGTCGGTACGTGTGAGATCCACCTTTCCAAGTTTTTGGGGTTCATCTCATACTTCTGAAGCTTTGAGGGTGCTGCCTGTTCCATACTCCTCCTCCTCCTCATCCATCCTTTTAGGTGTACAAACAATAGTAATTGGGGCCTAGTGTGCTTCTGTATGTGTGAGATACATACACTTTTTTTGATCATATTTCCTATTCCGCTATTCAATAAAAACCTTTGGGGATCAATTAAATTGCGGGATAGTCTGTGTCGGTACGTGTGAAATCCACCTTTCCAAGTTTTTGGGGTTCATCTCATACTTCTGAAGCTTTGAGGGTGCTGCCTGTTCCATACTCCTCCTCCTCCTCATCCATCCTTTTAGGTGTACAAACAATAGTAATTGGGGCCTAGTGTGCTTCTGTACGTGTGAGATACATACACTTTTTTTGATCATATTTCCTATTCCGCTATTCAATAAAAACCTTTGGGGATCAATTAAATTGCGGAATAGTCTGTGTCGGTACGTGTGAGATCCACCTTTCCAAGTTTTTGGGGTTCATCTCATACTTCTGAAGCTTTGAGGGTGCTGCCTGTTCCATACTCCTCCTCCTCCTCATCCATCCTTTTAGGTGTACAAACAATAGTAATTGGGGCCTAGTGTGCTTCTGTACGTGTGAGATACATACACTTTTTTTGATCATATTTCCTATTCCGCTATTCAATAAAAACCTTTGGGGATCAATTCAATTGCGGGATAGTCTGTGTCGGTACGTGTGAGATCCACCTTTCCAAGTTTTTGGGGTTCATCTCATACTTCTGAAGCTTTGAGGGTGCTGCCTGTTCCATACTCCTCCTCCTCCTCATCCATCCTTTTAGGTGTACAAACAATAGTAATTGGGGCCTAGTGTGCTTCTGTACGTGTGAGATACATACACTTTTTTTGATCATATTTCCTATTCCGCTATTCAATAAAAACCTTTGGGGATCAATTAAATTGCGGAATAGTCTGTGTCGGTACGTGTGAGATCCACCTTTCCAAGTTTTTGAGGTTCATCTCATACTTCTGAAGATTTGAGGGTGCTGCCTGTTCCATACTCCTCTTCCTCATCCTCCCTTTAGGGTAGGAAAAAATTTAATCGGGCCTAGTCTGTGTTTGTACGTGTGAGATACACAGGTTTTTATCCTAATCCGCTATTCAATACACACCCTTTTGGTGTAAAAAACATTAAATTGCGGCATAGTTTGCATATTTGACTGTGAGATACACCCGTGCGATACTGTTGTTCTTTTGTTCTGCTATTCAATAAAGACCTTTCTAGGGCAAGATCTTAAATTTCAGAAATATGAGGAGAGCGTCAAATAGGGGCCGTGGCCTGGGTCGTGGTGCTGCTGCTAGAGCTCCTGTTACAAGGAGAGGACGTGGTCGATCTGTGCCAGCTACACGCACAAGTGAAACACCTTCCTCAAGTGTGAGTAGGCGACAGAACCTGCATCAGTATTTGGTAGGGCATCATACGCCTCTAGAAGTGATGAGGCCAGAACACGTAGAGGCAATAGTAGATTGGTTTGCTGCTGACAGTGCCTCCAGTTCCTTCACATTGTCTCCTACCCAGTCTACTGCAGAAAGGTCAGAGTTGGCACCTGCAGCCAATGTCCAACCGTCTTTCACCTCACCCCCTTGCAAATCAGGCAAGCAGTCTGAGCCCCAAGCCATACAGCAGTCTCTTATTTTATTATATCTTTTTGAGGACTCTGTCAGCAGGGTTTCCCAGGGCCATCCACCTAGCCCTGCCCCAGAAGTGGAAGAGATTGAGTGCAGCGATGCCCAACCACTTATTTCTCAAGATGAGTACATGGAAGGACCATCACAGCACGTCTCCGATGATGACGAAACGCAGGTGCCAACTGCTGCGGCGTTCAGCATTGTGGAGACCGACAGGGAGGGCAGGGGTGAAGACTGGGTGGAAGATGATGTGGAGGACGATGAGGTCCTCGACCCCACATGAATGAAGGTCATGCAGGTGACCTGAGTAGTTTGGAGGAAGAGGCGGTGGTCGCACAGAGCCACCAGCACAGCAGAAGAGGGAGCAGGGTGCAGAAGCGGAGCGGCCGTGCCCTAGACACTACGCCTGCTACTGCCCAACGCAGCAAGGGAACGAGCGCACCAAAGTCAGCTCAAAAGAGTTCTCTAGCGTGGAAGTTCTTTAGAAAATGTGCTGATGACAGGACACGAGTGGTTTGCACCCTGTGCAATCAGAGCCTGAAGCGAGGCATAAACCTTCTCAACTTGAGCACAACCTGCATGATCAGGCATCTAAGTGCAAAGCACGAGCTGCAGTGGAGTACACACCTTCAAAACCAAGAAACGTCTCTGGCTCATCCTGCTTCCTCTTCTGCTGCAGTCTCGGCCGCTCCAGCCACCTCTGTAGTCATACCGGCACCTGCCACCCCGCAAACAGACGATCTGTCAGCAACACCACCACCTGGGTCACCAACAACCATCTCCACAATGTCCCGTGGAAGTGTTCAGCTTTCCATCTCCCAAACACTTGAGAGGAAGAGGAAGTACCCCCCTACCCACCCGCGATCCCTGGCCCTGAATGCCAGCATTTCACAATTATTGGCCTTTGAAATGCTGTCATTCCGTCTGGTGGAGACGCCCAGTTTTAAAAAGCTTATGTCGGTGGCTGTCCCACAGTACGTCGTGCCCAGCCGCCACTACTTTTCCAGGCAAGCCATCCCTTCCCTGCACAACCAAGTGGGGGAAAAAATCAGGTGTGCACTGCGCAACGCCATCTGTGCCAAGGTCCACCTAACTACCGATACGTGGACCAGTAAGCACGGTCAGGGGCGTTATATCTCCCTAACGGCACACTGGGTAAATGCAGTGGCGGATGGGCCTGAGGCGGATAGCAATTTGGCGCATGTCCTTCCACCACCGAGGATTGCAGGGCGCTTCAGTTTGCCTCCTGTTCCTAACTCATCCTACTCCGCTACCTCATCCTCTACCGCCTCCTCATCCGGACAGCGTAATACCTTCACCACCAACTTCAGCACGGCCAGGGCTAAACGACAGCAGGCAGTTTTACAACTTGCCTGTTTGGGGGACAAACCACGCACCGCGCAGGAGTTGTGGAGGAGCATGGAACAGCAGACAAATGAGTGGTTGCTTCCAGCGAGCCTAAAGCCCGGCCTGGTGGTGTGCGATAACGGGCGAAATCTCATAGCAGCTCTGGGCCTAGCCGGTTTGACGCACATCCCTTGCCTGGCGCATGTGCTGAATTTGGTGGTGCAGAGGTTCCTTAAAAACTACCCCGATATGTCAGAGCTGCTGCAGAAAGTGCGGGCCGTCTGTGCGCACTTTCGGCGTTCTCACCCTGCTGCTGCTCGCCTGGCAGCGCTGCAGCGTAACTTCGGCCTTCCCGCTCACCGCCTCATATGTGACGTGCCCACAAGGTGGAACTCCAGGAGAGGGCTCCAACCACCGCTTGAGGATTAGCTTGCGAGCTATCATGAGGCATGAGAGTATCCAAGGCTTGTAGTTGAACAATAGACTCCGAGAGTATTTGGGTATATGAAAGCTTGGCAGAGAGGGATCACCAAACAGCAGTAGGTAAATGTCCTTTGGCAGCATCAGTCCCGTGTATTTTGATATATACCTTAGAACCTTGTCCCAAAAGGAGGCGATTGGGGGACACATCCAAAGTTTATGGAGCAAAGAAGGAAATTGACATTTGCATAGCGTGCAAAAGTGATGGGAGACATCTGCGGACCACCGTATGTGTGGAAAATAAGCTTGATGCATAATTTTAAACTGTTGTTCCCTCCAGAACTCGTTTGTGATGAATCGGCGGGTGGTGAGATATCCGGATAGGATGCGGTGGTGTGCTGTATCAGAGTGAAGTATAGCATTCCACGGTTTCGCCACTTGGCTGGAGACGGTTTGAGAAAGTGCAACAAGTAAGGGCTTGTATAGGTGGGAAATCTTATGTTTGCCCTGCTGTAGCCACGTATCCAGTAGTGAGGTGGCAAAGCCGTTTTGGGGCGTGTGGCAGAGTGAGTCCACGAAACTGAGACATTGTCTATAGTATAAGTAGTGACCCTTCGGCAGATTGAATCGAGTAGAAAAAGTGTCAAATGGGAGAGGCATACCTGAACATTCAAAACAATTGAGCAAACTTAGTAACACCTCGCCTTGACCAGTCCCCATAAGCGGAGCACTGCTGGGCCTGTGGGAACATGGGGTGGTTGCAAATAGGCAAGCACCTGGAGAGACGCTGAGGTAGCTTAAAACGTCTCCTCAAGTCCCTCCGAGCCATTACAGTATCCCTGAGCAGTAAATTGCTGCGCAGCGATACCGGAAGATCAGCCGTTCCACAGTGTAGCAGCGCCGCCAGGTTCCAGGGAGCGGCTAATTCTGAGTCCAAGGCATAATTAGTATATCTGGATTCACGACTCAACCAGTCCATACAGTTCCTCACGAGGCAGAACACGTTATACAACCGAGTATTGGGAAGATCCACGCCCCCTTCCGTTTGTTTAAGTGTAATTTGGCCAGCGATATTCTAGCGCGTTTCCCATTCCATATGAATGAGGAGACGGCTTTGTGCAGTCTGGTGACATCAACATGTTTCAGGAGAAGTGGTAGAGTTTGGAGAGGATAGAGGAGTTTGGGAAAGGTGGCCATTTTATATAGGTGGCACCTACCGGTAAAGGAGAGAGGTAGACTCGCCCATGTCTTACGTTCTGCGCACATCTTATTGATAACCGGTGTGAAATTTAGATGGTATAAGGATGAGGAGGATCGTCCTATTTTTATGCCTAAATATGTGATATGACTGGTGTTGACCCGAAGGATGGATGAGGATGCCCACTGCGGAGCCTGAAGTGTATTGAGTGGGAGGACTTCACTTTTGGTGAAGTTTATGCGTAGGCCGGAACATAGTCTATATTCCGCAAACATGTCCTGTATAAGTGGTAGATCATGGCCAGGGTCTGTGGTGAATATTAGAACATCGTCTGCAAACATGGCGGTACGGAGTTCCTCTTGGCCCACTTTGATCCCCCGGAGCCCAGGATGGTGCAGCATGTATTTGGACAACGGTTCCAGGGCCAGGTTGAACAGCAGGGGCGACAGGGGGCACCCCTGTCTGGTACCCTTGTACAATTTAAAAGGTTGTGAAATTTGACCTGCTATGACCACCTGAGCCTCGGGGGATGCGTACATAGTCCTGATTGTGTGTAGAAAAGCGTCGGAAAAGCCAAAGCGAATCAGTACTTTGTCTAGCCACTGTATATTGACATTATCGAAGGCCTTTTCGGTGTCTAAAGTGATGATTGCTGCCGTGTTGTCAGGGTCTGATTTGGTAACTTCCAGGGCGGTTATAACCTTTCTAATGTTGGCGGCTGCTGAATGGCCTTTGACGAATCCTGCTTTGGCTGGGTGTATAAGGGATGGGAGTATAGACGCTAACCTGTCTGCTATAATTTTGGAGAGCAACTTCGAGTCCACATTCAATAACGAGATGGGCCTATATGAACCCGGGTCCGTCGGATCCTTCCCCTTTTTATAAATCAACTTAATGTGTGCCCGGTAACCAGTCGGCATATATGGGTGGCCTGACATAATGTGGTTGAAGACGTGTTGTAGGGTGGGAGCTAGGTGGTCTATGGCCAGTTTATAGAACTCCGGGGTATAGCCGTCGGGGCCGGGTGATTTCCCTGGTGACAGACCTAGAACGGTTTTCCGCACTTCCTCAACGGTTATAGGAGAATTTAGGGCGTCTAATTGGGTCGGGGATATCGTAGGGAGTTCCACAGATGACAACCACCGCGCAGCTGTAGTTTCATCGCATGGTTCAAATCCGTATAGGGACTTATAAAAATCCACAAATACCGTGTTGATGTCAGTGGGAGACTCTACAAGCCGACCATCTGCACCCCTGAGGGAAGAGACATGTGTAGGTTCAAAAGGTCCACGGCACAAAGAGGCCATCAGCTTCCCAGGTTTATTCCCAAAGGAGTGGAACTTCCAATCTAGGTGTGATTTGTAGAGTCTCTCCCTATTGTCAGCCCATGTATCGAATTCTGCCTTCGCCTTGCGCCACCTGTCCCTGTTAGGCGGAGAATTAGCCAGGTTGACGTCGGTCTGGGCTTTTCTAAGGAAAGCGCTGGCATCTGTATAAGCTTTGGCCACATTCTTTTTAAACGCCGACGCGTACGCAATAATGCGCCCTCTAAGGACTGCTTTGCCTGATTCCCATAGAAGCGTCGGGGAAGTGGAAGGTGTGTCATTGATTTTGACAAAATCGGCCCATACGTCGCCTAAAAGGGTAGCAATCCCAGGGTCTTTGGCCAAATAGGAGGGGAATCTCCAGTGTTTGAAAGATGGGGCGGTTGCATATATGGAGATATCGATGGATATGGGAGCGTGGTCCGAAATAGCTATATCGTGGATTTTCGGTGAGCTGGTGTACAGGAGCATTTTGGTGTTGGCGATTGCGTAATCTATCCTCGTGAGGGTGTGGTGGGGATGTGAGTAAAAGGTAAATTCTCTGCCAGGGGGGTTCGACAAGCGCCACGCGTCGGTAAAATGTAAGCTTTCCGCCAAGTGGAGCAATAAAGGGGAATGATACGTGTTCTTAGACAGTGTGGTCCCCGTGTCCCGTGATCTGTCTTCAGAGGGATGCATGAGTTGGTTAAAGTCACCGGTCACAAGTAACGGTAGATGGAGGAAAGGTGCTAGATCACTAGACAGTGTTTGGAAGAAAGAAACAGAAGGGGTGGTGGGTGCGTACACACCCGCCACCACCCACTCCTGCACCCCATCTATGAGATGCAGAATGGCGATGCGTCGCTCCCCATCAAAGTGTTTGGCGTGGACTGTGGCTTTGTAGTTCTTGTGAATCAAGATCAGTACCCCTGATTTACCTTTCACTGCTGGTGTACCAAATACCTGTCCCACCCAGAGCTTTTGCATTCTGTGGAAGTCCCTTTCCTCTAAGTGAGATTCCTGCAGTATTGCAATGTCCCCCCTCAGACGTTTCAGGTGTCTGAGGACGGCCATTCGTTTGTGTGGTGACCTAAGCCCTTTGACGTTCCACGAGACAACGGTCATGGGGGATCGTAAAAACTGGATTGAGCCGTGAAGCCTGTCAGAGCGGTGTGAGGACTGAGACGGTGCCTAGTAGAGATCAGCCTGTGATTAACAAAAAATTGTAGGTGGCCCGGTATGGGCGGTATATCTGGCAAGTAAAGGATGGGGAGCAGGGTAACTAGTAGCCTAACAGAGGCTAGGGTGAGAGTAAGGGATAGGGAGCGAAAACATTGTAGAAACTTCACTTTTTTCCTCATGCAATAGGGCACGCGGGCGGACAGCGTTACCGGGGCTTCCATGGTCAGCGTCCGAAATAGGCAATGAGATCGCATTAAGTGTCGACACCACACGGCCCAAAAAGGGACACCGAGCCCAGAAACCAAGAGTAAGGCCGTGGCCCGGATCACAGCGAAACTGTGAGCACTTAGTAATAAGTAAACAGTAAATAGTGAAATATAACATGAACTATACCATCAGAAGGTAGATGAATAGAAGCGATAAGCACATAACATATTCTATTACCTATACCTTCAAGGCAGTGAGAATTTGCAGGACCATGAGAGGGGGCAGCCAGGCCACCGGGGTTCGGGATAGAGTTCCAAAGTTCTTAGGGCCATAAGAGCAACATAACAAACAGTAACTGCCCATATGTAGTAAAAGGATAGGCGTCACGTAAGCGAGGCGACACCAGAGCTGAAGTCTCCTCCTGGAGAAAAAGAAAAAAGAGCGGCCTGCGCCAGCAGGTGCGTGGGGTCATTCAACGGTTCCTGCGTCCGGACGACGGTTCATTGGTGCGTTGCCTCTTCGTCGGATCCTTCCGTGGACTCCGTTGTTCTCTCGCCCCCTGGGGGCGCTGGGGAGATGGGGTCGCTGGCGGCTCCACCTGAATATTGAAGTGGCGGTCAAGAAAGTGCGTGGCTTCCTCAGGGTGTGTGAAGGATTTTTGTTCCCCTGATAGATCGGATAAGCGTAAGGTAGCAGGATAAGCTAAGGTGAAATTGATAGATTTGCGGTAAAGAGCTTGGCACAATGGCTGAAAGGCCTTTCTGCGTTTAGTAACCTCCTGCGAGTAGTCTGCAAAGACCAACAGCTTGTGGCCATCAACTTGGAACGATTTAGAGTTCCCAAACGATTTGAGGATATTTTGTCGGTCCATGTAATTTAAGTACCGCACTATGACAGGGCGGGGCGTTTTTCTGTCATTTGATGGGGCCCCCAGGCGATGGGCTCTCTCAGTAATGCACGTTGTGTGGATCCCCAGTGCCAGGGGGAGGCGGGCAGTGGTCAATTCCATCAGCGTTTCTGCTCCATATGATTCAGGGAGGCCTATGATCCGGAGGTTATTCCTCCGAGATCGATTCTCTAGATCGTCCAGCTTGTCTAATAGGTAGCGCTGGGTCTGCCTGGCTTGCTGATCCATTGAGAATGAGCCCTGGAGCTCATCCTCCACGTCTGAAAGTCTATGTTCCAGCTCCTGCAGCCTGCGTGTATGGTCTCCCAGTTCCCTCTGCAGCTGGGCCATCCCCAGGGCTATCGCCTTATCCACCGCTTCTGTGATGGTGGGCGAAAGCAGGCTGGCCACTGCCTGGGCTAGAGAGGTGATTTGGGCTTCAGGCATGGGCGGGGGGGACTGACCTTGCTGGGCCGGCTGAAGTGAGGGAGCGGCGTCCGCCATGATGGCCTCCGTGAAGGCCGGAGATGAAGCCGCGGGCTCGATTTGCGGCGGTTCGGCGGAGCCGTTCGGGCGAAGAAATTTGTCCATCCCGCTGGGTCCTCCGATGGTGTGGGGTCGGACCGTGGGGTCGGATGGCTCGTGCGGACTGGTTAAAGCGGTCTTTTAAGTGGATCTGCCCGGAGCCAATGTCCCACACAGCCTCTCACATGGGCGCCGGAACCGGAAGTTTACACACCTGTTATCTTATTACAGCAGATGCCATTACTCTGCAACTTCATTGTCTTTTTTTCCCCTCCTCTCTTTCCCCCTCTCCCCCCTTTTCCCCCTCCCCCTTTTCCCCCTCTCCGTTCTTTGACCCTTCTCCCTCTCTTTTCTTACATCCCATAACCTATCATTGTTATTGCTGGACCATATGGTTTATCTGTATTTATACAGTGCCTTGCGAAAGTATTCAGCCCCCTTGAACTTTGCGACCTTTTGCCACATTTCAGGCTTCAAGCATAAAGATATAAAACTGTAATTTTTTGTGAAGAATCAACAGCAAGTGGGACACAATCATGAAGTGGAACGAAATTTATTGGATATTTCAAACTTTGTTAACAAATAAAAAACTGAAAAATTGGGCGTGCAAAATTATTCAGCCCCTTTACTTTCAGTGCAGCAAACTCTCTCCAGAAGTTCAGTGAGGATCTCTGAATGATCCAATGTTAACCTAAATGACTAATGATGATAAATAGAATCCATCTGTGTGTAATCAAGTCTCCGTATAAATGCACCTGCACTGTGATAGTCTCAGAGGCCTGTTTAACCGCTTGCCGACTGCGCACAGTATATTTACTGCGGCAGTCAGCCCCGGCCAGGCAGAGTGACGTAGATCTACGTCACTAGCCTGTCACCGGGTTTTGAGCCAATAGCGGGCGAGCGCGCGCCCGCTGAGGCCGGCACCCACCTCGGCTCGTTCACAGAGGAGTCCGGGCGTGTGACCGGTGGACCCGATGTCCGCCGGTCACACTACGATCGTCGGTAGAGCGGGAGAAAGGCGGGCGGCTTATGTAAACAAGCCGCCTGTCATTCTCCCCTGTGTAAAAATGGAGATCAGATGGTTCTACTATGTAGAACCGTTGATCTCTGTTTTTACAATAGGAGACCTGTCCCATCACAGTTAGAAACACGCCCCTAGGACACACTTAACCCCTCCCTCTCCAATACAGTTAACCCCTTCCTTGCCAGTGTCATTTTTACAGTAACAGTGCATATGTATCGCACTGATTACTGCAGTAATGTCACTGGTACCCCCAAAAGTGTCAAAAATGTCAGTCAAGGGTCCGATCTGTCTGCCGCAATGTCACAGTACCGCAAAAAAATTGCAAATCGCCGTCATTACTCGTTAAAAAAAAAAAACGCCAATAATGACAAAAATCTTTCCCTTTGTTAGTAAACTCGATAACTTTTGCACAAACCAATCAAAATACGCTTTTTGATTTTTACATTTTTTTGGGGGGGAATTTCATATAAAAAAAAGGTGAAAAATATTGTTATTTTTGCAAAATTTGCACTCTTTTTTTGTTTATAGTGCATGATCAAAAAATCACACAGGTGATCAAATACCACCAAAAGAAAGCTCTGTTTGTGGGAAAAAAAGGATGTGAAATTTGTACAGCATCGCACGACCGTGCAATTGTCCGTTAAAGTCACGCAGTAAAAAATCGCAAAAAACCCCCTGGTCAGGAAGGGGGTAAAATCTTCCGGGGCTTAAGTGATTAAAGTGCAGAGAGCATCATGAAGAACAAGGAACAAACCAGGCAGGTCAGAGATACTGTTGTGGAGAAGTTTAAAGCCGGATTTGGATACAAAAAGATTTCCCAAGCTTTAAACATCCCAAGGAGCACTGTAATAATATTGAAATGGAAGGAGTATCAGACCACTGCAAATCTACGAAGACCTGGCCGTCCCTCTAAACTTTCAGCTCATACAAGGAGAAGACTGATCAGAGATGCCCATGATCACTCTGGATGAATTGCAGAGATCTACAGCTGAGGTGGGAGACTCTGTCCATAGGACAACAATCAGTCGTATACTGCACAAATCTGGCCTTTATGGAAGAATGGCAAGAAGAAAGCCATTTCTTAAAGATATCCATAAAAAGTGTCGTTTAAAGTTTGCCACAAGCCACCTGGGAGACACACCAAACATGTGGAAGAAGGTGCTCTGGTCAGATGAAACCAAAATCGAACTTTTTGGCAACAATGCAAAACATTATGTTTGGCGTAAAAGCAACACAGCTCATAACCCTGAACACACCATCCCCACTGTCAAACATGGTGGTGGCAGCATCATGGTTTGGGCCTGCTTTTCTTCAGCAGGGACAGGGAAGATGGTTAAAATTGATGGGAAGATGGATGGAGCCAAATACAGGACCATTCTGGAAAAAAACCTGATGGAGTCTGCAAAAGACCTGAGACTGGGACGGAGATTTGTCTTCCAACAAGACAATGATCCAAAACATAAAGCAAAATCTACAATGGAGTGGTTCACAAATAAACATATCCAGGTGTTAGAATGGCCAAAGTCAAAGTCCAGACCTGAATCC
Organism: Pelophylax lessonae; assembly: GCF_965119305.1. Taxonomy (NCBI): domain Eukaryota; kingdom Metazoa; phylum Chordata; class Amphibia; order Anura; family Ranidae; genus Pelophylax; species Pelophylax lessonae. The sequence continues at coordinate 466,192,514 of NC_138768.1, read as the reverse complement.
AATCAAGAATCTGTGGAAAGAACTGAAAACTGCTGTTCACAAACGCTCTCCATCCAACTTCACTGAGCTCGAGCTGTTTTGCAAGGAGGAATGGGCGAAAATTTCAGTCTCTCGATGTGCAAAACTGATAGAGACTTACCCCAAGCGACTAAAAGCTGTAATCGCAGCAAAAGGTGGCGCTACAAAGTATTATCTTAAGGGGGCTGAATAATTTTGCACGCCCAATTTTTCAGTTTTTTATTTGTTAAAAAAGTTTGAAATATCCAATAAATTTTGTTCCACTTCATGATTGTGTCCCACTTGTTGTTGATTCTTCACAAAAAATTACAGTTTTACATCTTAATGTTTGAAGCCTGAAATGTGGCAAAAGGTCGCAAAGTTCAAGGGGGCCGAATACTTTCGCAAGGCACTGTATGTAAATATTTTTTAATTTTTTTCATTGCCATTATATTTGTGGATATAGAACTTATGGAGGAAGTTATTTTAATACTAATTCAGGGGACCTTTAAACATTAGTTCAACCTAGTGTTTTCTTATTTGATTTGTGGCCCTTTTTTATTGTATTGTTACTGCACTTGATGACAATACGTATGTCTCCTACCCTATCACATTCCCTTTGGAAGATATACTGTACCTGTTTATTTTTGTACCTTATGTAATACCACCATTTTTTAAATTCTGAGTGCTATACCCTACCAGCATACCAACATTGTTCGTCCATCCATATTACAATGGTTGGATTTCTGACTTGCTGCACTATGTACCCTTTTTCTTGGGAAAATGTTATAAAAACTTTAGTAAAGAGGGATTAAACATAAAAGTAAGAGAACAAAGCTGGCAGATTGTGAAAACTTGACCCTGCATAACGAACTGTATGTCTAAATCTGGCAGACAGCGCCGTTAACTAATCCACTCTCTATCATCCACAGTGCTGCAAATTTTATTTCTTATGGCTTAGAAAAGATCTGTGGGACAAAAACATGGTTTGTATCTTGTGCAATAAAATTCAGCTGAAAGGGCTTCCTATTGTTACTTTATTTTCATATTTGCTATCTCATCCATTCTTTACTAACATTAACTTATTTTATTGTATTCCTTTTTGGTCTGGTAAATCTGCCACTAAAAGCATTTTGCTATATCTGTTTCATAAGTTCAAAAAAATACCTGTTAATCTTTCCTGAAATCTTGTGAGCCGATAACTTCCTGAGCTCTCTGCCTGTGCTGGCCTCTTAAAATTAACAGTGTTTTTTGAGGACTACATTCCCCTGCCCAATAGTATTATGGGCATTAGGAGAGGTGTGGGGTTTCATAGCCCTATCTTGTTTCTGTTGGACTTACCTGGTGAAAATAAAGTGAGGCCCATAGGAGAAAATGGATGGAGGGGCAGCATGACTTAAGGAGGAACAGGGTCAGGGAAGGGTCAGCTAGGTCAGAGGGGTGGCAAAGTCCCTAATGAGTGGGGAATATTAGCCGTCCATCACTTCCTCGAACAAAAATATTATCAATTTGGGGCTCAAAACAAATTCTTAATTGAAATCCTTGATTTCGCATTAACCAATAATTTTTTCCAATTTCTTGATAGGAATTTTCAGCAAATACGAGGGACTGCGATGGGAGCCCCTTGGGCCCCATCATATGCTTGCCTCCACCTAGGATTGTGGGAGGAGGAAACCGTATATGCTTCCTTAATGTACCTCAGCCATGCTAAAACATGGCTGAGGTACATTGACGACATATTGGTCCTGTGGACTGGTTCTAGAAATGACTTGGATGAGTTCATGGTTGAACTCAACTCCAATCCTAGGAACATAAAACTTACATACACAGCAGATCCCCTCGAAATTTCATTCCTTGATCTCAAGATAAAGATAGACCAAGGCCGTCTCTCGACCTCCACATTTCGTAAGGAGACTGCTGCAAATATGCTATTGCGTGCAGACAGCCACCACTCCGGATCTCTGATTCGTGGAATCCTGGTGGGGCAATTCATCAGGGTCAGACGCAAATGCTCTGACCCAGCTGAATACCACCGGGAGGCCGCTAAATTGTATTCTAGGTTTCGGGAGAGGGGATACTCCCACAGAACTCTTAGACGCGCAAAAAAATTAGCAGGTAAACGCACACGCCAAGAAATCCTCAATCCCATAATTAAACCAAAAACCAAACAGGATAATTACCCTAGACTGATCACCAAATTTGGTGGTCAATGGAATGAAGTAAAAACCATCTTAGAAAATCATTGGCATATCTTGCGAAGAGCAGGGAAAATAGGAGACATAGTAGGACCCAGGCCTCTATTGGTAGCTAAACGATCGAGTAACCTGAGTGATTATCTGGTTCACTCAGAATTTCAAAGGAAAACAAAACACACATGGCTGACAGACCTTCCCCCACTTAAGGGGATGTTCCCCTGTGGCCACTGTGGTATTTGTGGGTTCGTGGAGAAGACCAATATCTTTACGAACTCAGAAGGGACCAGAACCTTCCTCATCCAGTGGTTCATAAACTGTGGAACTAGTAGAGTCCTCTACTCTATTCAATGCCCATGTAATAAATTTTACGTGGGCAAAACGAAACGTCAGCTTCGCGTGAGAATTAACGAACATCTTAAAAGCATAAGACTCAAGGAAGATACCCCCCTCGCCCTCCATTTTGAAGAACAACATGGTGGAGACCCTAAAGGCCTAAAAGTCAAGGGCTTTTTTGTCCTAGATCTTCCACCTAGATGTGGTGACTACGATAAAATTCTTCTCCAAAGGGAAAAGGCCTGGATCTTTCGTCTTGGTACTTTAGCACCTAAAGGCCTTAACACCGAATGTAGTCTCAAGGTGTTTCTAGATCCATAATAACTGTGTTTCGAAATATTCTAAACTTAGACATCTATCCTTTATCCCCGTGTTATACATGAAGCCACTATTGGAATATATATTGCTATATATTATATAGATTGCATGTATCCGTTATCCATCTCTAGGCTATTTATGAAGCTACTGACCAGAAGCACCAATGCTTCATGGGTATCCTAAAGAGCAGATTTAAGGTATAACCTCGGTACTTATTGCCTAACTTTACCATCTGTGTCCCCTCTTATCTCAAAGTGCTCTCTGATTCATATTTTTCCTTCCTTTGATCTGTGCCATACTTATAAAGTGAAAATGATAATTAGATCTTATTTACCCTCTCTCCACATCCAGACCCTTAAATATCCGGGATGCTGATAGTTTATAACCATATATGATATATTTTGGTTGTTTATTTTGCAATACTTCTTTGTAACAATCTGTGTGCTTTTTCTCAGAGTTGATCTTCCCTGAGTCCACTAGGGGTCTCTGTTTATGTGACAACACGTCAGCAGGGAGCCTGACTGCTTTTAGCCAATGACCTTTGAGCTCCTGGTATTAAAAGACTGACGTGATTGACGCCAGTTACGTCCTGAAGAAGCGTGCTGCGTCACGCAAAACGCGTCGACGTCACACGCTGCCACACTCACGGACTCCACCCTCCACCCCGATCGTAACTCTGACCGCCTCCATACTTCCGGATGCTTGGCGCACAAACCCCCCTTCGGTGGATGTTCAGCTCCCACACTCAGTGGCGGACGCAACGGCTTGCATATTGAGCAGATCAACCACATCGGACACCATAGCCGGACTTGCTTATGGACTGACTACGGAGTACTTTACAGAATATGCAGCGCACAATACGCGGACTTACAGGATCCATATGGTCAGTAACCGGCTTTACTTGTGCTAACACGTCTGCTTACATGTCTGTCTTGGCGATACACACATAACTGACATGACTGCTTTGGATGGCTGACCGTACGATCTGAGATTCACAAATCGTGTCTACCAGTGAGCACATTGATCTATCACGAACTGTTACATTCACAGACCAGAGGATGCCTCATTCACTAGGTGTTCCGACTGCCTAGACACTGAAACTGGATCAATACCAGACCATCTACATTCAATCACCGCTTTCAGCTGTGTGTCTGCCTGTCTTGTCTGCTTATAGCTAATTGTCCGTGCTTTGCTATATGGTGTCTACTGCAGTGTTCCTGCTTACATGGTATCTGAGGACTTTACCTGGAATTTGAAGCCATATAATTATATGTCCATTTGCCAGAGCGAATTTGTGGTAGAGAGAGTCATCAGTCTTTACACCATACCCAGGTGCAAGGACCCCACACACAGCGGTCATCTGTGGAGATCTCCGTTATAATATGAACTGAAACTTCTACACCACCAGACCGACATCATCTTTAGTCGGGAACCGATATCTATTTGGAAGTAACTTCCCCACAACCAGATTCTCAAGTGGTTCATGAATGTTTCACCCCCTGAATTTAAGTGAAAGGTTGATCTCCGGGTGTTTTTTCGGGGTGGTGGGTGGAGTCCTAGGTTAGTGTGGTAGCGGCTTTTCACTATACAGGACCCCATACAGCTGTTTTTATCCTCATGTCAGTGGATATATTTCCATATTACATTTTGCATTGGTTTGATGTTGTTGTTTGATATTTTTTTATATTTTTTCACCTCAATAAAATTTATCTGTAATTCTACATACCTCACCCTTGTTTGAACCATACTTTGCAACTCCTTTTCTGGTTTTATTTGTTTTTTTGATGGCTGCTCAGATGCTTGGCTCACAGGCTATATGCTGCAGGGATTGAGAAATAAAATTTCACAGACTATTGGTCACACCCTCATGCCCCGAAAGGGCCCTGAGTGGTTTTTCTGAGGTTCAGGTCCACCCACCTTTGGTATAGTGGCAAAGGGAGTAATCCTTACCTGATTGGAGGAAAAGGCTTGATGGGCTGGGAGCAAATGTTAAGGGCAATGCAGATAGGTGGTGTTGGGTTCAGTCCAAAGAAATCAGGAGAAGAGGTAACTTCGGACGCTTCTGCCTGCAGGAAGAGAAAGACAGCATGAGTGAGTTGAGGCCTTGCTGGAGCAGGTTAAGGCTGCAGCTGAGGTTCAGGGTTCACAATGGCTGCAGCAGCAGCTATCAGAAATTCTGGGGGGACGGGAGCGGCTGCCTCACCTGTTGCTTCACCACCTACTCCCAAACGTGCTAGGACGGTTCGCCCTCCTGAGCGCTTGAGCCCATCACCTGCCCCTCAGGTTCAGCATCCACTTAGGAGACCGGGCTTCCAGTGTCTCCTCCAGCCCGCACAGCTTCATGTGCAACCAAATGTGAGTGTATTTCTGCCTTTACTCGTCAATAAAACTTGCAAACAGAGAGCATTAGATCTCCCTATTTTCTCATTCTCTGACCACACGCTGAGACCGTGATTACTAAATGTGAAGAAGATTCCTCTGTTTGTTCTGTCTTACTCAGGGCCGTCTTTACCGCAGGGCAAAAGGGACAGCTGCCCAGGGCCCTGTCAATCTTTAGGGGCCCAAAGCAGAGCTGCCCCTTAAGCCGAAAATCGGGAGCCCCATTGGCGCTGTAAATCTGCACAGAAGCCGGCATCAGACACTTCTTCTCCAGGAACACTTGCTGCTTCTCTCCTGGAGAATCCTCTCCCTCGTGGGTGGTACGCCTCTAGTCCATCACACTTGTCTGTGAATTTGGAGGTGAGTGAGAGGGGAGGGGGAGCTGAGTGAGAGCAGGGGGAGGGGCCAGGAGGCACAGTGCAGGACTGCAGAAAATCGGATCTTCAGTGGCAGCATGGCTGACTGTGCTTGTTACACAGCCTGCTGCATGTACAGGTACATCATGGGGACCATGTAGAGATAGAGGGGAAATAGATAAGGACAGATAGGGGGGAACATAAAGACAGAGTAATGGAATAAGAGAGATGGGGGTAGTTGTAGTACATGGGGACAGACATAGCAGAGGAGATGGGGGTGGTTGTAGTACATGGGGACAGGCATAGCAGAGGAGATGGGGGTGGTTGTAGTACATGGGGACAGGCATAGCAGAGGAGATGGGGGTGGTTGTAGTACATGGGAACAGGCATAGCAGAGGAGATGGGGGTGGTTGTAATACATGGGGACAGACATAGCAGAGGAGATGGGGTGGTTGTAGTACATGGGGACAGACAAAGCAGAGGAGATGGGGGTGGTTGTAGTACATGGGGACAGACATAGCAGAGGAGATGGGGGTGGTTGTAGTACATGGGGACAGAAATAGCAGAGGAGATGGGGGTGGTTGTAGTACATGGGGACAGACATAGCAGAGGAGAAGGGGGTAGATGAAGTACATGGGGACAGACATAGCGGAGGAGATGGGGGTGGTTGTAGTACATGGGGACAGACATAGCAGAGGAGATGGGGGTAGTTGTAGTACATGGGGACAGACATAGCAGAGGAGATGGGGGTGGTTGTATTACATGGGGACAGACATAGCAGAGGAGATGGGGGTAGTTGTAGTACATGGGGACAGACATAGCAGAGGAGATGGGGGTGGTTGTAGTACATGGGGACAGACATAGCAGAGGAGATGGGGGTGGTTGGAGTACATGGGGACAGACATAGCCGAGGAGATGGGGTGGTTGTAGTACATGGGGAAAGACATAGCAGAGGAGATGGGGGTAGTTGTAGTACATGGGGACAGACATAGCAGAGGAGATGGGGGTGGTTGTAGTACATGGGGACAGACATAGCAGAGGAGATGGGGGTGGTTGAAGTACATGGGGACAGACAGAGCAGAGGAGATGGGGGTGGTTGGAGTACATGGGGACAGACATAGCAGATGAGATGGGGGTGGTTGGAGTACATGGGGACAGACATAGCAGAGGAGATGGGGGTGGTTGGAGTACATGGGGACAGATAAAGCAGAGAAGATGGGGGTGGTTGGAGTACATGGGGACAGATAGAGCAGAGGGGATGTGACAAAAATACATCAACAATAAGGCCCCTTTCACATGGGATGGACTTTACTTTGCTCATAAGGGAATCTGTCTGCTGATCCCCCCTGAGCAGAGCAGGAGGTTAACAGATCCACGTCTACTCCATTTATGCCAAGCAGGCACAGCCCACTTTGCTCTATGGGCAGTCAAATGTAAACAGACTGCCCAAAAAGAGGGTAGCGGATCCCCTTTCATTTGTTTTTGTCAGACCGGATTGGAGGTAGGTGGGTGCAAATGGACATAAGTCCATTTACATCCGCCGCTCCATAGTGGAGAATGGAGGGTCCAATAGAAGGGGGATCCATTACCCTCTTTTTGGGCAGATCAGGACGAATTGGACCATTCGTGTGAAAGTGCCTAAAAGACAATGTGATATCAAGAATAATATCAATACAGTATGTATATATATATATATATATATATATATATATATACATTCCAACTGTGCTCTGATAAATGATTGCAAACCCACTGCAAGCTGTTTGCACCAACTTCAGCGTACTATCACCAAGACAAAGCACACACCATCTGCTTACCAAAAAAAATGTGACTCCTTAAACTTATGAAGTGACAGGCACTTGTCATCTGCCAGATATTTACAGCCACTTCACTCAAAAATGACAATGCATAAATAGTAGCTTTCTCCCAAGAGCAGCCTTTCACAACTCCACCTGGTCAGGTACCAACCACAGGCAACCCCGTATAAAGCATACTAAAGTGCATTACCAGGACATACTGCACTGCTTTATTAAAGTGATGTACTTGCAGCAAACTTTACTAGGATAAAGCAACAAATTGTTTACTTGCACTGGTATTGCACTAATGCATGCTTTGTTGTTACATTTACCAGTTTCCCTTAGTTGGTACCGGACCAAGCTACTCTACCTGCAGTGCTGCTTTTTGAGCGAAATGGTTGTAAATATCCAGCAGATGAAAAGTGCATGTGGCCTCATAAGTTTAAGGAGTCAATTTTTTTGGTAAGAAAATGGTATGTGGATTGTCTTGTTGATGGTACACCGAAGTTGGTGCAAACAGCTTGCACTGGCAAGCTTGCTGCATTTTTAGGTATGTGGGCTATGCATTTAAAAACACAGTGCATTTGCGTTAACTGTGTCATGCAAACGCACTGTGTTTTTATTGCATGGTCCACATACCTAAAAACGCAGCAAGCTTGCCAGTGCAGGAACTGCAGGTAAGTTGCATTGTGCAAAAGCAGGGTGGATTTCAAGGCCACTAAAATTGGCTGCAATGTAATGGGGTGTTGGGATGTGATAAGGGGTACTGTGATTTGTAAAGGGGCACTATGACATGAAAATGGCTGCAATATAATGGGGTGCTGTGATGTGATAAGGGGTACTGTGATTTGTAAAGGGGCACTATGACATGAAAATTGCTGCAATGTAATGGGGCGCTGTGATGTGATAAGGGGTACTGTGATTTGTGTATGAAGGAATGCTGTTGGGGGACCCCAGAAGAGGAGGATCGGGGCTTCTCTGTGCAAAACTTTTCCACAGAGATTGAGATGTTGGGGTGGAGAGCTAAATTGCATCATGGGGGGGCCCAAGAAAATGTTTGCCCAGGGTCCAAACCATATTAAAGACGGCCCTGGTCTTATTGCACACGTTGGAATCTATTGCAAGTCAGTTTGGGATCCCTTTGGGGCCCGACAAGACAGACGGTCCTGCTACGGTTATGCAATTTTTGGGGATTGTTTTTGACACGCGCATGATGGAATGTCGCTTGCCGATTGACAAATTAGAGGAGTTGCGTCAGCTGATTGGCTTGGCTAAGGTGGCAAAGAAGGTCAGGCTAAAACAATTAGTCTTTATTGGGTAAGCTTAATTTTGCCTGCCGCATCATGCCCATGGAACACATTTCCTGTAGCTCAGTGCCGCTACTTCTTGGGCGCAACTGCCGAATCACTTCATCCGGCTCTCTCGGGAACACAAGGCTTATCTGGGAGTTTGGGCAGAGTTTCTGGCCTCTTACAATGGCAGGTCTTTGTGGATGGCTCCGGTTGTTTCGGCTTGCGCCATTGACCTTTATACTGACGCTGCAGGCAGTTTGGGTTTTGGGGCCTTTTGTCAAGGCAGCGGGGCCCGAGGAATGGCGAGTAGCAGGGTTCTTGAAGAATTTGGCGTTGTTGGAGCTCTTTCCGATTCTGGTAGCCATCAAATTATGGGGCTCCAAGTTACAGAATCAGCGGATTTGTTTTCACTGTGACAACATGGGGGTGGTAGAAGTAGTGTCGAATCTGTCTGCATCTTCGCTGCCAGTGGTGAACTTGCTGCGTCACCGCTGGTCTTGCGGTGTTCAGGCTAATTCCTTTGAGGATGTTATTTTTACGGAAACGCGTAGGAGTATCATGAGTGCCTATTTTTACTGAATGCTTCTTACCATCTGACATATTGTGCAAGTCTTTTATTCTTCAATAAATTTTCCAAACGGTATTATGCTATGTTATATACTTTCTGTAGTGAGGATTCCTAGACATTTCCGTGTGGATCATTTTTGAAGATTGTTATCAACATCTGCCATCCAGAGATTCTGTGGAGGTTCCGACCATCCGGTATTGAGGACATCTACACACTCAGCCCGCATGACCCAATTGCTGTATAGTACTTTGGGTCCATGCCATCTGGTGAGGGCATTTATATTTTTGTGGTGTTGGATTTACCACCTTTTAAGTTAGCACCTTCCTGTGTGGGACTTTCTTTTGTCCAGTCATCATTTTTTCTTTTCTTTTTTTCATATATATGAACTTATTGGACTTTTTTTCTTTCCAGAACTAATGACCAATGATTTATAAGTGTATATTTATTTGTGCACTATTTTTTAGCGCTGCACTATATATAATTTTTTACATTTGGATGCCATCACTGTCAGTTGGAGTGTCAGCAGCTTTTTCACTGTATATCACATTGTGATTTTATGTTTTGTTGTGCAGTTTTTGCTTTACTTCTTTTTTCTTGCGGTGTTTAGGTTTGATTTGTTTTGTGCAAACAGTTCATGTTCCAGGTTTGCTAAATTCCATTGCCGATTCTTTGTCTCGTTTCTAGTGGAGCAGAGCAGCACGGTGTTCCTTGTCCCGAACAGCTGTGGAAACTGGCGTTGGAGTAGCTGAGCAACTGTTGCGGCACTCTGTGAGTGAGAGTACGTGGGCAGCTTATTCGAAGGTTTGGGGTGAGTGGTCTGCATTGGTAAGTTCAGTTGGGGGTTGTTTTTACACTCAGGATCAATTGTCTTTGTTGTTATATTTTATTGGGACGGAATTTACCCGGGGCACGTCTGTTTCCAAAATGAACAGGAGTTTTGCCGTTCTAGCTTTCCTCTTCCGGGTGCATGGCTGGGGGTACGTGACCAATGAGTTTACAGTGAGACAGGCCATGAAGGGCTTTCGGGGGGGGGGGGGGGAGGGTGATGCCTGATACCTGGCGCCCAGTCTCATTTGGATTTGCTTCAGGAGCTGATAAGGGGATTACCTGGGGTTTGCACTTCTCCCTATGAGGTGAGGCTGTTTACCGTAGCTTTCGCATTAGCTTTTTTCGGGGCATTCCATATTGGGGAGTTGATGAGCAAGAACAGGTTTGGTGTAGGTGGGTTACAATTTTCGGATGTGGTGGTGACTAGCGATAGTGTCCAGCTTCATATTCGGAAATCAAAAACCAATCAGTTGGGAAGAGGGGTTACAGTGTCATTGTTTCGGGTGTTGCCGGACGCGGTTTGCCTGGTTAATGCCGTACAGCAGTTTGTTGAGGTGAGGGGGGTGGCTCTAGGCCCATTTCTGCAGCAAAAGGATGGATCGTCCTTATCACGCTTTCAGTTTTTGGACGTTTTCGGTCATTGTCTGGCTGGGGCAGGTAGAGAGGTTTCCCAATTTAATACTCATTCTTTTCGAGTGGGGTGGCTATGGAGGCAGCCAGATGGGCTTTGAGCTCTCAGGTTGTGAGACATATTGGGAGGTGGGAGTCGGATCGTTTCAGGATTTATGTGCGCCCTCATTTACTCTAATGTTGTAAAGTTGTTCTTTACCTTGTGTTATTTTCTTTGGCTCTATGTTTTTATTTGTTTTGTTGCAGGTTCTCCTCCGGGTCTTGTCTGGATCTTGGGGGATTCCTATGTTTTTTGGGGGGCTGTTTGGGCTGACGCCCGGCCCGAGGGGAGACAACTCAGCGTCCCACAGAGTGAAGCTATTCAAAATGGCTGGGCATTCAAGGTATGATGTGGGGCCGTACTCTTCCTGAATTTCATTACTAGTCTAGGGTTGACAGGCCACCTAATGTCTTGGTGCTTCATGTTGGGGGTAATGATTTGGGGGTCCGCGCCACCAGGGACTTGGTGAGGGATGTCAAATTTGACATTTTGCATTTGATGCATGAATTCCCCAGCTGTATCGTTGTGTGGTCAGATATTGTGGCCCGGAAGGTTTGGCGTTTTGCTTGCTCCGTTGTTCGCCTGAATTAGGCTGAACAGAGAAGTTGGCAGGTTTGTGTCCAGGCTCGGGGGCCTCGTGGTTCGGCACCGGGAGCTGAGAGATCAGTCCATCTGCTATTGGAGGGACAATGGTGTCCACCTGAATGCGGGTGGCACAGATATCTGGGCTTTGGACTTACAGGAAGGGGTGCTGAGGGCGCTGCAGGTGTAGAGGGATTCGCTTTACTGAGGTGTCACTAAAGCTCTTGTGGCGGGTCAGGGGGTCTTTGGGGGGTCAGCGATTACTTACATTTTACCTAATGGTGGGGGTCCATCTAGGGTATGGCACTCCTCATTCGGTTTGTGGTCGTTCTCCCAGGAGCTAGGTCCCCTGTGGGGGGGGGGGAATGGGAAGTATGTGTAAGGATGTAACGTCTTTGAGTCGGTTGGGGTGCGGCTGAGGACATGGACGATTACAGTTAAAATTGTGCCTTAAGGACACCCATAGACCCCTTGTTGTTGGGCATTATTAGAAGTTCATTGTTAATCTGGGGGCGTGGTCGGGACATGGCGGAGTAGAGACACGCATTTGCTGAGCTCCCGGCTCCCTCCGTCCACGCCGATACACTGACTAGACCTGGCAATGACCCTAACTAAAAAAACGGAAAGTTAAAAGTTCGGTCAAGAAAATAAGCCTGCTGAAACCCGAAGGGGAGATCTCTCAATTCTTTCCGGTCTCAACCCCTGGCTCACTTGGGTCTAAGATGGCCGTACCTCGTGGCTCGCGGGCTTTGGAGTCAGACGGCCTCTGTGTGGGGAGCGAGCGGATGAGCTTGTCGACTGGGCTGGAGTCCGCCGGGGTGCATGCCGGTATCTCGGAAGGGACGGAGGCCAGACCCGAGGAAGGCGTTCTATCATTGCGAGCGGACGCGGAGCTGCGGGCTCTGTTACAAGCCCTCCCTACTAAAGCAGACATCACCGCAATGGTAGCCCGCATGGAGGAGAAACAGCAGGCCGCCATTAAAGAGGTACGTGGTGAGATACATGCTGTGACACAGAAAATGTCGGTGAGTAAGTCTGCACTAACCTCTCTGGAAGAGCGTGTACGGTGCTTGGAAAATCATGTTAAATCGCACGTAGATGTGGAGGTGTCTATGCAGCTTCGGATGGAGGAGTTAGAGGACAGAAGCCGACGCAATAATGTGCGTCTGAGGGGTATCCCGGAGACAGCAGAAACAGAAAATCTAGAGGTGATGGTAAAAAACATATTCCGGGTAATCCTTGGAGACCGTTACCCTAATAGACTGCAGTTTGACAGAATCCACCGAGCTATAGGCCCTCGCCTCACCAATGCCGACAGACCCCGGGATGTGGTCTGCCGGATACACCATTTTGTGGATAGAGTGCTAGTTCTTCGGGGGGCTTGGGATAAAGGCACAGTAGATTTCAATGGGGCCCCTATTAAAATTCTTCCAGACTTATCTAAGGCCACGCTGCAAAGGAGAGCTATTCTCAGACCAGTATTAGATAAAGCAAGACAGCAGGGCCTGACATATCGATGGGGTTTCCCTTTGACTGTCACTTTCCGCAACCCCCAGAGTTTTTTTACCTTACGATCACCAGAGGACCTACCAAATCTCTTCTCATTTATGGATATAGACCCTTTCCAAGTCCCAAACTGGTTGATCTTTTTTCCTATTTTGGGGGGGAATAGGAGTAGACTATCACCAGGAAAGAGGCGACAATCACGTCAGGAACAGCAGAAAACAGTAGAAGAGCCTCCTAAGTTGTTGCAAGAGACTGGACCGATATGAATGGAAAGCCAGGAGATTTTTTTTTAATAAAAAAAAAAAAAAAAAAAAAAAAAGGAAAAGAAAAGAATTTTCTTTTTTTTTTTTTTCAGAGACTCTAACCATGGACAGTAGACAATAGAGAATTCCTCCAATTGTGTTTTTTTTTTTTTTTCTTTTTTTCCCCCCCCCTTTACCCTCTCTCCTTTATTAACCCTGGTGGGGGATGGGGGGGGGGGTTAGATATGCTGGGCGACCCCTCCACGTGGACCATGCGAGGCCGGGATGGAGCCTGCATCTGCCGCCTATTTGAAACAAAGTAAATTACATGCACAGTGTTTTTCTTTTTTTGTTGTGTGGGTTTTCCCCCTTTTCTTTTTTGGGGGGTTCTTATAATAAACACAAGTGATTATGAGGCTCTAAGTCGAGGCCTCTCCCTTCTTTTTTTTTTTTTTTTTTCACGGGCACGATTATTATTAAGTTTTTTTTTTTACTCCCTTAGTAGTATATGTTATATTATAATATATATTACTCTTACTATATAGTATATATGCACTAGTATGCACTAGTATGATGGCCGCAGATGTAAGGCTGGGTCCTGGAGGACGCTGGACTTGTGGAGGGTACCTATGGGGTTCAGACCCCTGAGTAGGGGGATATGGCTATGTTATTGGTAATAGCCTCCCATTGTTCCTTCCTTTTTCTTTTTTTTAATTTCTTTTTTTGTTTTTGCTGGTAATATATGGAATATGGGTAGATTATGAACACCTAAACTAGATTGCTAGAGATGTTTTTTGACCTAGGGCCGCCAATATAGGTGTGTGTCTTATGCCTGTTCCCCCCCCCCCCCTCTCTCTCCCTCTCTCGTGCTTTTCCCATCCCCTGTTCTTCCCTTTCCCCTTTTTCCTTTTTTTCTTCCTCACCCTCTTTACCGCACTTGTGATAGGAGAAGGGGGCTGGGAGATGAGGCACGGATGAATACTCTGGCAACAGAGATCGCTCCTTGGAATGAATGTCTTGGGTGGGGGGGGGGACGAAGAGAGGGAGAGGGGTAACTCGCCCCCCCCTTTCTCCCCCCCCACTTATTTTTTTTTTCTCGGTCTTGTTGCTGGTATTCCCTGTGTTATGAGAGATGGGGGATTTTAAGTTTAGGAGTGAACGGGAGAGGGGGAGGGTAGGAGATTAGGCTCTGTGATCCTCCCCCCCCCCTCCTCTTCCCTTTTTTTTTTTTTTTTTTGGAGGAATAATAGATATGAAGATATGAAGATAATAAGTCTTTGGACTCTTGTCGGTGTGGGGGGAGGGAGGGATGGGAGGTTAGTAATTATCTTTCGGATTTTTTATTGGACTGGGTTTTTTTTCTTTTTTTTCTCTACTTGAGGTCCATGTTCTAGATTAATCCCCCACTTAGGCCAGTACACTGAGGGGTGACTAGAGTCATATAGTTTACACGGGAATTTCCCTTGTTAGTGGGAACCTTTCTAGGTTGGGGGGGGTTTTGTTGGGGTTTTTTTTTTTTTCACTCTCCTCTCTCTCTTTTTCCTCTTCCTGTCACGAGAATGGAGGATCTCACCGTCTTCTCCTTGAATGCTAGAGGCCTTAATACACCGGAAAAGAGAAGGATGCTGCTTAACGATCTTAAGCGATCTAGGGTGGATGTGGCCTTTGTCCAGGAGACCCACTTTAGAGGTGATAGAGCTCCCAGGTTTACGAACAGAGGATATAACCTAGCTTATCATTCTATGAATGCTGATGCTAAATCTAGAGGAGTGACTATTTTACTGTCCTCTAAAATCCCCTGGACACTGAAAGAGACCTTAACCGACCCGGCGGGACGGTTTTTGTTTATTAAGGGGAAAGTGGGGGACATACAGCTTACACTGGCAACAATATATGTGCCAAATGACTGTCAAGCTAGCTTTCTCAAACAAGTGACTAAATCACTTATGGAGTTTACGGAAGGACAGCTTATACTAGGTGGGGACTTTAATGTCCCGCCCTTGGCCAGATTGGATACTTCCATGGGTAGATCGGCTATATTACCGTCGGCAAGTAAAAGTATTACACAGACGTTTTTTAGTGCTCAATTGATAGACGTGTGGCGTTTATTACACCCTTCTGAAAGGGACTACACATTTTATTCAGCCCCGCATAAGGCTTATTCGCGGATTGACTATTTCTTAATACCGCATAGACAGCTTCACGCGGTCAAAACATCAACAATTGGGGATATAACATGGTCAGACCATGCGCCGGTGCTGCTTACTTACTCTTTATCGTATTTTGCCGCCTCTCGCCAATGTTTTTGGAGGCTGAACGAGAGCCTCCTACAGATCCCTGAAATTCTGACAGATATTTCATCCAAACTGCAGCAATACTTTCAGATAAATGACCTGGAGGGATGTGAGATAGGGAATCTGTGGGAGGCCCATAAAACTGTTTTAAGGGGGCTTCTTATTAAACGCGGATCTAGACTTAAAAAGGAACGGGATAAACAATTAACGCAGCTCTTAGTTACGCTTCGTCATCTTGAATCTCAATATAAACATGCTACGTCACCGGCTTTAGAAACGAAACTTATTAAAACACGGCAACAAATAGCCTACCTGCTTTTGTTCAGAGCTAAAGCGGCCCTCCAGAAGAGCCGAGGTAGGGGATATGAATTTGGAGACAAATGCGGGAAACTGCTCGCACAGTCTGTGAGAGACCCGAAGATGTCGACATATGTTCCCAATATCATTTCAAGGCAGGGCCATAAATTAACACCTCCTAAACAGATTGTGGGAGAGTTTGGTCGATTTTATTCCTCATTGTATTCACTAATAGAGAATTCTAACACTATTTCTGAGATGGTGGAATATCTTGCGAAATCCCACCTCCCTACACTCTCCACTGAGATAAGGGAGCAGCTAGATGAACCGATCACTCTGTTAGAAGTCCAACAGACTATAAGTATGATGAAGTTAAAGAAGGCCCCCGGCCCAGATGGCTTTACGCTTCAATATTTTCAAGTATTTTGTTCTATTTTAGGCCCGTATCTGGTTAGATTCTATAATTCTATAAAAGACGGCGCCAATATGCTTAGAGACACCTTAGCGGCGCACATTACGGTGGTTTTGAAAGAAGGAAAGGATCCTACATCTTGTGGAAGCTATAGGCCTATTTCTTTTCTTAATATAGACTTGAAAATTCTTACAAAAATTTTGGCCAATCGTTTAGCTCCACATCTCCTTGATTTAGTTCACCCTGACCAGGTGGGTTTTGTCCCTAGCCAAGAGGCTAGAGACAACACCACCAAAGTGTTAAACTTGATCCATGTTGCTAATACATCTCGAATACCAAGTGTCTTTATCAATACCGATGCGGAGAAAGCTTTTGATGGGGTGAATTGGCGTTTTTTGTTTACAGTTCTTAAATATATTGGCCTGGGAAGTAATATGCAGCGTTGGATCACTAACATATACTCAAAACCCTCCGCACAAGTCAAGGTGAACGGTTTTGTATCCGATCCTTTCCCTATCAAAAATGGTGCGAGACAGGGGTGTCCCTTATCCCCTCTCTTATTTGCTCTTTCGTTGGAACCTTTTCTCTGTACCATTCGCCAGAACCCAGACATTCAGGGATTAAAAGTAGGTGGAAGTCAATATAAGATATCTGCTTATGCAGATGATCTTATGTTTTCATTAACAAACCCGACCCTTTCCATGCCAAATTTACTGCAGGAACTAACCAGATACGGGTCTCTTTCGAATTTTAAAATTAATTTTGGAAAGTCAGAGGCGATGGGAGTAGGGGTGCGCCCGTCTTTTACGCACCTTACAATCGAGCTTTAGTTTCCGATGGACGGATAAGGCCCTACGATATTTGGGTACCTATATACCACCATGCTTGGCTAGGGTATATGAGTTGAATTTTCCCCCTTTAATTGAGGAGACACGTAGCCTATTGGAAAAGTGGCACATGGGCCTCCATTCTTGGTTTGGCAGAAGCAACCTGATAAAAATGAGTATCTTGCCCAGACATATTTATTTGATAAGAGCCTTGCCGATACGGTTGCCTGCCCGGTACTTCCACGTGATCCATGCCCTTTTCACTAGGTTTGTCTGGGCAAAGAAAAGACCTTGATTTGCGTGGGTGCATATGGCCAGGCCAAGAGTACAGGGTGGCCTAGCTTTTCCGGATATTCAGAAGTACTTTCAGGCAGCTCATCTGAGTAGAATGGTAGACTGGTGCCGGCATCAAACATCTAAATTATGGATTAATATAGAACAAGCACAGACGAATATCCCTCTCAGAGGAGCACTCTGGTGTTACCCAGATCTGCCACCACAATTAAGACTCCATCCTCTCCTGGGCACTACGCTGCGAATATGCCACCTAGCGAATATGCGAAATCTCCTCTCACCCTCCTGTTCCCCATCAGATATTCCAATACAGAGATATGAGAAATCGGTGGTGTACCATCTGGTCAATGGAGCGAAGGCTTGCATCCCCGTGTTATGGAAAAGTCCTGTTCCTCCCACGGTAAGGGACTGGCTACGGAGAGTAGAGGCCATCAACAAAATGGAAGATTTGGTGATGACGACACATGGTAAACAAGGGCTATACAGAGAGACCTGGGAGCTCTGGAACACCTTCATTATGTCTGATGAGGGTGTGGCTTTGATGTGTTCGTAGGTGGAGGGGGAGAGGGAGTTGCCTCTATCGGAGTTAACGGAGAGGGGAGAGGGGGGAGAGAGAGGGGGAGGAGGAATAATTAATTACTTTGTAAAAAAAAAACCTTTTTTTCCCCTTTTTTTTTTTTTTTCTTTTCTTTTTTTTTCTTCTTTCTCTTTTTTTTGGGAGGGGGGGGGGTTAGGGTTTGTTTAACTACATCTTGAATAAGTGAAATAAAACTGGAACAGATGGCAAGATATGGGTGTCTTCTGCCCACTACCGGGAGCACTTGGTATGGATAATGGTATAAATTGAGCTTTGATTACAAGTGTTCATGGTGAGGGTAGTGAGGACCTGTATTAAGGAATTCTTCTTTTCTTTTCTAGGGTTTAATTGATTCTATTTCCTGATGACAAGTCGTCTTGATATGTATCTTTATTTCATTTATGATTACTTGTAAATTCTGTGTGTTTGAAAAAAAAGAATAAAAAATTATATTTGAAAAAAAGAAGTTCATTGTTGAATTTTGTACTTATTGTTATGGTAAATGTGATGTTATTTATTCTTTAGTTAATAAATTGGCTGCTGTGGCCATATTAAACCCATGTCATGCAGTCTGTATCTTTATTCTAGTGCTTAAGGACCCAAGTTGACGAATCCTTTAGTCAAGGAAATAAAGCTTAAGGAAAGAACGTGACCACACATCTAAGGACTGGTAAGCTGCAATATAATAAATGTATGTTTTGGGCCTTATATACACTTTAACTACAGCTATAGAAGCTAATGTGGTAGGGGAACCATAACATGGGGTCTGCATAGGGATTGTGAAATTGCTGGCTCTGAGCTGGAGAAGTGCAGACTTTTCTGTGCATGGGTCACATATTGAGCCTGCTTCCTTTTTTTTTTTTCTAACACTTTTTATTAACAAATGTGCGTTACAGTACAATTTCAACAAAATGCTTAACACGAGCACCATAGCAATAAAACACAGTTAAACTGACATGTATCAAGTTATTTGAAAATGTATATACAGCTTGCTTGGATAACAAAATAAAAGATGTTAAGCATACAATGAGTCATCGTTATTTCCCCAGGTATTGGATATCAACTTTGAGAAGTCTGAATTCTAATGGTTATTATACTGTATGTCTTAGTCGATGGGCTTCCTAATTAGTGGAAACAGTAAGGGTAGATGCACACCACACATCCCAAATCCTATTATATTTTGTTGGGCACCCTCTGTGTTCATATACAAGTTTTTCATATGGCAATGTCTGATTTACCCTCTTTATCCATGTACGAACAGATGAAGGATTGGGTTGAATCCATTTGAATGCAATGGCTTTCTTAGCCAGAAACAGCGTTTCTTTCAGTAAGACTCTATGATACCTCTGCCACTGTTCTCCATCCAGAATACCCAGCAGGCATATTCTAGGAGTACATGGAACAGGTAACGATAAGACTTAGGAAGACAGAAGATCTGTCACCTGCCTGTTTCCTTTTTACCTGTCTTTTGGTACACAGCAGTCTCAGCAGAGACTTCTAATAAGGATGTCTCTGAGCAGCCTTGCCTGCACCCTAATCAGATTGGAGCTTCTGTGATTTCTATGGTCGCTCCTATGCTTTTGCCACACATACAGGTGCAAATGCTCTTAACTGGTACACACAGTTCTACAATAGGAAGAAAAATTGCTTTTAATATCCTGGAAAATAAATAAAAATGAAGTGTTATGGCAGAAAAGTAATTATGTAGATATAGTGAATGTGTGAACTTTAGAATTAGCACATGGCAGTTTCTTAGAGTGAATCCTGTGGATAAAAGAGCATCTGTTAAATGTAGAGTTAAGACAGCAATCTTTTAAGGAGGCGTGATATGTAAATACAATCTCAGTGTAATACCATAGCAGCATTATCTCTCCTCTACAATTCTATCAGCAACATCATGGAGTCAATGTTGTTTGCCTAAAGCAATAGAAAACTGCAATATTTTATGGTTTCTTGTTTAAAGGCTACGTTCACCTTTTTGGGCAGGATTTCACTTTTCATAATAGAAAGAAGCCTTTTCTATTGTTATACAGTCATCCCAATGCGCTTATCTCTCATTTACCTCTTTCGCGGCAGCTTTGAAATTTCATATGTGTTTGACATTTTTTTTTTGCTTCCATCACTTCCTGTAGGTAATGTGACATCTAGGAAGCTTTGAATCCCAGAATAGAAAAGGGGCGTGATATAGGGCATGTTCATGACTCTGGACTACACCTCCCTCGTTACTATACCACCTTCCACCCATTTTCTGTACAATCTAATTGTACAATCTCCTTTAGGCCCCTTTCACACAGGCGGACCGTTCAGATCCGCCTGTCAGTTTTTTTGGCAGATCTGAATGGTCACCCCATGTATCTCTATGACATGTCCCCTGACATCCGATCTGATCCGATCCGTCAAATCTGGACGGATGCAAACCCTATTTTACATCCGTCCAACAGATTGGATGGGATCGATGAGAACGGACAGACGGTCCATTCCCATCCGATTCCCCCATAGAGATGCATGGGGACCTGACAGCTGTGTTTCCGCACAAAGCACGGAGAACAGCTGTCATCCTCCTGCTCAGCAGGGGATCAGCGGATCGATCACCCACTGAGAAAAATGGAGTTCGTCCGACGGACTCCATGTGTGAAAGAGCCCTAAGGGCTACATCATGTAGTGAAAGGGCCTCTCTGATTTGATACAAATTGGTAAGAGTGTTCAGGTGGGCCCTCCTATTTCAAAGTTCTCATAAATCTAAAGGAAATTTAACAGAGATTGTACAATCAGGTTGCATAGTGTATGGCCAAAGAAAGAAGGGGTTTTCTTGGTGTCTCAGGCCAAGGAAATGGGACTTTATGGGCAAGTAGGTATCAATTAAACAAGGTGAAATTTTTTTTTTTATAAAAATATATCAATTTATTACCAATATTTACATAGGTCAAAAGTAAATGAATAATATCATCTCAATTGTGAGCATTGGTGTTGGGTATAGGCCCAATGTGAAAAAGATAAAGAAAGGAGGGATTCTAATGAACCCGTGACATAAGTGATATTTGTGACAGTTATGGATCTTGTCTCTGTGTATCCCGTGTATAAATCAGGAATAGATGGTTCACAGAGTTTCATCCATAAATACTGACGCGTTTCGGCTGTATTAGCCTTTATCAAAGTTTTCTGTCACCCAGCTGTAATATATAATTAATGATATTTAATATTTCCATTGATTTGGAAATATACATATAATTAATGTACAAAAATGAATAAATACATACTTGTATTTAAAATCTTGTTTCTGCAAACCAAAAATTCCCTCTGTCTCCTCTAGACCTGCAGCAAAGAGCCGTAAGATACCATGGTCTGGAAGGATATATTATTGATTATAATGTCATATCATATAGGGATGTAGGGTCATATACTGCCATTGTTGGCTACTCACATCCAGATTTGGAGGTACTCCTATGTGGGTATTGTGTTATTCCTCCAGTAGTATCCTGGATGGTTCTGAAAAGGGTATATGTATATAATTGACATCATATCTCTCTAGGTAGGTAGTCCATGTGGGTGTTCTATGCCCAAATAAAAAGAACTTACATTTGCAAGGTTTGTAAATGGAAATGAGTTGGAGGGAGGGAGGGAGGATGTCTCTCCTAATGCCGCAGTCCAAGGTGAAAAGCTGCCGCCAGTAAGCCGTTTCTGCAAAGGGGGGGATCATGGGTTATATCCATGAAGCGTTTTTCACAATGTAACTTTGTGGATAAAAGTATTTTATTTGTGACTTTAGAAGAATAAGAATATTCGTCCAGACTTACATTTTAGGAAAGGTATGGTATAAGAGAAGAGGGGGGGGTAGGATCCTTCACCGCCGCTGGTAACGTCCGTCCTGTTCCCTCCTTCAGAGGGAAGTGAGAGTAGACGCCGGCTCCCCAGCCTTATAAATCCGCTCGCGCATGCGCATAAAGCGCTGCACGTAGTCGGCTTCTTCCGTCAGTGACTCAGGCTCGTTGTACTGCGCAGGCGCCTGGGTGATGCGTGCGCAGTACGAGCCGGTCCTGACTGCTCGGCCGCCGACACGGGATATGTGAGATCTGGAAGGTAGCCCAGCCGTGACCGGCGGGTGTGGGGGAAAGATCTTAAATCCCTTTCTGTCTCAATGATGGCCCCTGTCCCAAGGAAGGGGGGCAGGGGCTTTCCGTGCCGGGTGCAGGATGGAGGGGAACAGAGTGGTTTGCTTGTGAAACAGGATATGCATAATCATAATGATATAAGAAACAGCAGTTCTACATGAATGGAAAAAGAACAAAAAATAAATACAAATTCTATGTACATAACATTCTTATAGCTTGTTTTAACAGCAGTAACAATATATGGATGGATGCACAGGGGAGTATCCCTAAGGGGGACGTTAATGGGATATCCACGTCTAAATGCCACCAAATACCCAGGGCTTAATGAAACAGAGAGTTTCAGACCTTTCCTGGAAGGTTTTGCATCCGGGAAAACAGATTAATATCAAAAGGAAAAAATTCCTTTGAGACTATACTCATGTCATCTCCTTGAAATTCCTGCTTGATCCTCCCCTTTCTCTCCCCCCCCCCTCTTTTTGATATGCCAAGACCTGTGGATATCCCATTAACGTCCCCCTTAGGGATACTCCCCTGTGCATCCATCCATATATTGTTACTGCTGTTAAAACAAGCTATAAGAATGTTATGTACATAGAATTTGTATTTATTTTTTGTTCTTTTTCCATTCATGTAGAACTGCTGTTTCTTATATCATTATGATTATGCATATCCTGTTTCACAAGCAAACCACTCTGTTCCCCTCCATCCTGCACCCGGCACGGAAAGCCCCTGCCCCCCTTCCTTGGGACAGGGGCCATCATTGAGACAGAAAGGGATTTAAGATCTTTCCCCCACACCCGCCGGTCACGGCTGGGCTACCTTCCAGATCTCACATATCCCGTGTCGGCGGCCGAGCAGTCAGGACCGGCTCGTACTGCGCGTGCATCACCCAGGCGCCTGCGCAGTACAACGAGCCTGAGTCACTGACGGAAGAAGCCGACTACGTGCAGCGCTTTATGCGCATGCGCGAGCGGCTTTATAAGGCCGGGGAGCCGGCGTCTACTCTCACTTCCCTCTGAAGGAGGGAACAGGACGGACGTTACCAGCGGCAGTGAAGGATCCTACCCCCCCTCTTCTCTTATACCATACCTTTCCTAAAATGTAAGTCTGGACGAATATTCTTATTCTTCTAAAGTCACAAATAAAATACTTTTATCCACAAAGTTACATTGTGAAAAACACTTCATGGATATAACCCATGATCCCCCCCTTTGCAGAAACGGCTTACTGGCGGCAGCTTTTCACCTTGGACTGCGGCATTAGGAGAGACATCCTCCCTCCCTCCCTCCAACTCATTTCCATTTACAAACCTTGCAAATGTAAGTTCTTTTTATTTGGGCATAGAACACCCACATGGACTACCTACCTAGAGAGATATGATGTCAATTATATACATATACCCTTTTCAGAACCATCCAGGATACTACTGGAGGAATAACACAATACCCACATAGGAGTACCTCCAAATCTGGATGTGAGTAGCCAACAATGGCAGTATATGACCCTACATCCCTATATGATATGACATTATAATCAATAATATATCCTTCCAGACCATGGTATCTTACGGCTCTTTGCTGCAGGTCTAGAGGAGACAGAGGGAATTTTTGGTTTGCAGAAACAAGATTTTAAATACAAGTATGTATTTATTCATTTTTGTACATTAATTATATGTATATTTCCAAATCAATGGAAATATTAAATATCATTAATTATATATTACAGCTGGGTGACAGAAAACTTTGATAAAGGCTAATACAGCCGAAACGCGTCAGTATTTATGGATGAAACTCTGTGAACCATCTATTCCTGATTTATACACGGGATACACAGAGACAAGATCCATAACTGTCACAAATATCATTATGTCACGGGTTCATTAGAATCCCTCCTTTCTTTATCTTTTTCACATTGGGCCTATACCCAACACCAATGCTCACAATTGAGATGATATTATTCATTTACTTTTGACCTATGTAAATATTGGTAATAAATTGATATATTTTTATAAATTTTTTTTCACCTTGTTTAATTGATACCTACTTGCCCATAAAGTCCCATTTCCTTGGCCTGAGACACCAAGAAAACCCCTTCTTTCTTCAAGATATAGGGACGGAGGCAACACCTATTCATACCACCTTTAAGATCAAAACCCCCACCCCTGCATAGTGTATGGCCAGCTTTCAACAGTTTTTAAAAGTTAGCCTCTTCACTTGAATGGGCTGCCCTACACGTAACAATTACCCCAAAGAAGCTCTAGAGCAAAATGTGGTGTGTTTTTTACCATGCTTTTTGGTGTGTTTGCTGCGCATTTCTGAAAAATGCAAGCGTGCATTTTCTGTGCGATTTTCCATGCATTTGGAAACACATAGAATGGAGTTGTTGTTATTGTTCTTGTGTAAACAAACCAATTTCAGTTTCATGCCCCATTCACACCTAGCATAGAGGGAGCGCACTTTTTTTGGATAATTTTTCCAATGACATGCATAGGCCAGCCCGTTGATTTCAATGGGCTGCCCTACACGTGGCAAAGTAGCTCATGGGACATTTTGGCGTGACACAGGTTTTTTACTGTACGTTTTGCTGCATTTGTCATTTGTTTTTTTCATGTGGCAAAATGTGTGTATGCTTATGCGTTTGGTGTGCCATTACTGATTAATGGCACTGAAAGTGCAACTAGTTAATTCTAAGTGTAAAAAGGCGGCCCTACACTACACTCTGACTGTATAATCTCTGCATAATATCCTTTAGATGTACCGAAACTATATAATAGGAGGACACACAATCTATCCAATCACTCTGTATCCATTCAAGCAGGCTCTTGCACTACATAGTTGATGGTAGCTCTAAAGGAGATTTTACAATCAGATTGTACGGTACATAAACCCTTGTCGGCGATCTATGCCACCTTAATGAGGGTGGACTCCAGTAGGTTGGATAGGCTCTGGCAAAGGTGGCTGACTGACATACGCAACCTGGACAGGGAGGCCTGGGAGGACTGCTTTGGGGACTGTTCCAGACTGATGATAGCATCCAGAGAGAAATTAATTCAGACGAAGTTCCTGCACAGAGTGTATTATACACCCCAGAGACTGCACAGAATTTACCTCCGCAGGTCCCCTGCCTGTACTAGATGTCTTACTTCAGAGGATGCTTACTTCCATATGTCTTGGACGTGCCCACGGGTGGCCGGGTTCTGGGGGGAGGTGTTTGACAGACATCATTAACACCCGTTTGCAACTCTCGGTCCCCTGCACTCCAGAGTTGGCGCTCCTGGGCTTGCAAGATGATGTTCAGCAGCCTAGATACACTAAACTGCTGATCTCTTTTTTGCTGTATTATGCGAAGAAGGAGATTATACTTAAGTGGGCTTCTCCCTCCACCCCCCCATGATGACATTGTGGGAGGCCAATGTCAATGGGGCCTTACCAATGTACAAACTGACTTATATTATTAGGAATTGCCCCCAGAAATTTGAAAAAATCGGGCAACCAAGGCTGGACTGTTGATGTACTGTACCTACATTCTGACTCTCGTGTCGCTCGTCCGACCGTAAGGGAGGTTTCCAGGAGGGGCTGCGCTCGGGCAGGGGCAAGAGGGGAGGAGCAAGCTGGTGCTTATTCCGATTTCAGTCCAGTGCAGGTGCGCTTTTGGTCTCCGGAACGGTACCGAAAGCCACGGGATACACTGCCAGTGATGGACACAGCTTCTACAGCGAGTGGGACAGACACAGGCACCGGTAAGAGGTAACTGTGTATTACCTATCTTACTATGGGGTCTCTCTCCTTCCTTTTTTCACTACCCCCCTGGTGGCTGTGGGCCTGTCAGGGCACATGGGGCTTACTTTATGTCTTCCTGTGCACCTAGGTGGCCCTGGGGTTTAGGCTGACTCATTAGAAAGAATTTTGTGTGTTTTCTTTCATGTCTTCCAGGCTAGAAGCTCTGAAACAATAGCTAAGAGGAAATGCCCCTCATGCAAGACAAAGTTATCTGAACTTTGGAAAAAGACAATTTGCCAGGGATGTATTGATACCTTAGTAAAAGAAGAAGCATCTTCAGCATGTGGAGATTTAATCGCATCTGTAAGGAAGGAATTGGATGCTACCATCCAATCTTTTCAGTGATCCCCTGGATCCTGCCTTGAGTCGGCCATCAGCCTCAAACTCTTCTCAGGTCTCCCAATCAGTTCCTTCAGTGGAAACAGAAGTGGTTCCTCCCACCCAAGGAAGTCATTCCCCCTCCCATTCCAAACAGGAGTCAGAGGAAGAAGAGGAGGAAGGGGCTCAAAGTATGCCCTCTAAATATAAGCTGTCCTTAGAACAGGTAGATGG
Organism: Pelophylax lessonae; assembly: GCF_965119305.1. Taxonomy (NCBI): domain Eukaryota; kingdom Metazoa; phylum Chordata; class Amphibia; order Anura; family Ranidae; genus Pelophylax; species Pelophylax lessonae. Next base: position 466,166,311 of record NC_138768.1, on the reverse strand, counting down.
TCTCTTAAAGGGAGTTTATATCACCCTGGGTTTAGAAGAAGAAAAGAAGGAGCTATCCCTGCATGATAGGATGTATGCAGGCCTGGGTGAACCCAAGGGTCGCACCTTTCCAGTACATCAGACCATTTCAGATGCCATCAGAAATGAGTGGGCAGATCCAGAAAGGAAACCATTCTTCCCTAAAGCCTTTAAGAGGCTAGGAGCCCCCTGGAACAAGGTTCCAAAAATTGACGCAGCCTTTTCCCAGGTCTCTAGGTCAACTGACCTAGCATTCGAGGACATGGGAGTTTAGAGGGATCCCATGGACAAGAAGATGGACCAACAGCTCAAGAGATCCTGGCAGTCCATCATGGGCAAACTTAAGCCTGCTATGGCAGTGACCTGTGTATCCAGGAATTTGGAGTACTGGCTTAGCCAGTTGAAAGCACATATTACAGCGGATTCCACTAAACAAGAAATCCTGGACTCTTTCTCCACTCTCTTCACAGCTATAGCATTTATTGCAGATGCTTCAGCAGAATCAGTGAAGATGACGGCAATATCTGCAGCACTAACCAACTCGGCCAGAAGAGCTCTTTGGTTAAAGACTTGGCCTTGAGATGCAGCTTCCAAAAACAAGCTGTGCGGAATCCCATTCCAAGGGGATCCCCTATTCAGTCCTGAGTTGGACTCTGTTCTAGATAGAACAGCAGACAAAAAGAGGTCCTTTCCTATCAAAAAGAAAAAGCAGCCACCTAAGAGGATTTTTCGACTTAAAAAAACTCAGCAGGATAGCAGACCCCAGGAGAAGAGGAGAAATTGGTCAGCGCAAAGACCCAAGGGAAAAGGAAGCGTTCTGTTTCATCCTCCTGCGTTGACCAGTAAAACGTAATGACAAGACTTTGCCGGTGGGAGGAAGGTTAAGGGAATTCCTCCCCTACTGGGCAGCCATAACAGAAAGCCAGTATATTCTGAATATGCTGTCCCAAGGCTACAGAATCGTGTTTTCTGAGCCTCCGCCCGAAAGGTTCTTTGTCACAAACCTCCCAAGAGACGCAGCCAAAGCCCTGGCTATGACGGACCTATTAAAGGACCTGATGCGACAGGGAGTTGTCTGTTTAGTACCCTTGGAGGAACAACATCAAGGGTTTTATTACCACATATTTCTGATAAAGAAACCATTGGGGGATTTCCGCCTCATCCTCAATTTGAAACCACTAAACAGGTCAGTTCTGTACAGAAAATTTCGGATGGACTCAATTTTCACAGTCAGAACCCTGTTAGCCAAAGGATGCTTTATGGCATCAATAGACTTAAGGGATGCCTATCTAAACATCCCCATAGCCTCTCATTCACAGAAATTCCCAAGATTGGCGGTAAATTTGGGGAAGGAAACACTTCACCTTCAGTTCAAAGCCCTTCCTTTTGGCCTGTCATCAGCCCCTTGGATCTTTACGAAAGTGATGGCATAGTGCCTAGCGCCCCTCCGCCTTCAGGGAATCTCTGTGGTACCATACTTGGACGACCTACTTTTCTTGCCCCTTCCAAAGAAAAGCTTCAAAAGGATCTGGACAAAGCCAGAGGTCATCTAGAGTTTCTGGGCTGGATAGTGAATGTCCAGAAGTCGAACCTTACACCAGCTCAGCGGGTTCAGTTCCTGGGTTTTCAAATATGCTCAGTGGAACAAAAGATCTTTTTACCAGAAGACAAACAGGTCAAGATCCAAAATATGGTAGCAGGCCTACAAACAAATCAATAATGGTGAGTCAGAAAGGTCATGTCAGTTCAAGGAAACCTAACTGCATCAATACCAGCCATCCAATGGGCAAGGCTTCATTTTCGGCCACTACAATATTTTCTCCTGAGAGTCTGGGATCACAAGCCAGAAACTTTGGAGTCAAAGGTAAAGATCCCCACCAAGGTCAAGAGGGCCCTCTGGTGGTGGAGAAACCAAGAAACCTTGTCAAGGGGATTGGCCTGGACCTTCCCAGTAGACCAAAGGTTGACAACAGACGCCAGCAGATGGGGGTGGGGAGCCCACTGGAACCAAAACCTGGCACAGGGGGCTTGGTCTTAGATAGAGACAACAACATTTTCAAATTGCAGGGAATTGAAAGCAGTCGGCCTGGCTCTGGTGGCCTTCTTTCAAAACATCCAGGGGACTCATGTACAAGTCCTATCAGACAACGCCACTACAGTGATATATCTAAACAAACAAGGGGCACAAGAAGCAGAACCCTACAGTTATTGGCAACAGAAATCCTGCAATGGGCGGAAAGTCAGTTGCTTTCCTTGTCAGCAATCCATCTAAAAGGCACACTGAACAATGTGGCGGATTACTTAAGCAGGCAGAAGATTTGAGAAGCGGAGTGGAGCTTAAATCAAGAAGTCTTTATGTTGATAGTCAAGACTTGGGGACAACCAGAAGTAGATCTGTTTGCAGCAAGAGAAAACGCAAAACTTCCACTTTACTTCTCACTCCACAGAAACGACAACTCTCTGGGAATTAATTCTCTAGCGCATCCCTGGAATTTCCGCTTGGGATATGCCTTTCCCCCCTTTTAACTTATTCCGCTGGTGCTGAGAAAAATCCAGATGGAAAGAACCTCAGTGATCCTGATCACTCCATATTGGCCCAAAAGGGCCTGGTTTTCAACTGTCCTTCAACTGGCAGCCAAACCTGCTTTTCAGCTCCCTCCTCATCAGGACTTGCTTCTTCAAGGTCCAGTTTGTCACCAAGAGGTAGAAAAGCTAAACCTCACCACCTGGTATCTGAGGAGCAACTATTAAAAAGGAAAGGACTCTCAGACGCAGTAATAACCACTTTACTTGCCAGTAGGAAGAAGGTTACAAGAGATATATATGCAAAAGTTTGGAAAACGTATAATACCTGGTGTGGTTCGAGAGATCAAAAATTAGATAGTATTGTATCAATTTTGGAGTTTCTGCAAGATGGTGCAAGAAAGGGTTTGGCAGTGAGTACCCTCAAGGTGCAAGTAGCGGCCTTGGGAGTATTCCTAGAAAAACCTATTGCCTCAGAATCTCTGGTCACCAGATTCTTCAGGGCTCTTACCCGCTCCAGACCAGCACCTATCAAGAAAATTTTCCCAAATGGGACTTATCAGTAGTTCTTCAGGCTTTTACAAAAGAGCCTTTTGAACCTTTAGAGACCAAGAAACCTTTCCCTCAAAACTGCCTCCTGATTGCAATAACATCAGGAACAAGAATAAGTGAACTACATGCTTTATCAATTATTGAAACCTTTTTGTCCATATATCCAGATAGGGTAATTCTCAAAACGGATCCGAGTTTTCTTCCAAAAGTAGCATCAACGAAAAACCGACCCCAAGAAATTGTCTTACCAACCTTCTGTCCTAATCCATCAGGATACAAGGAAAGACGTTTTCGTAACCTAGACGTAAGAAGAATTCTAATGCACTACCTAGAGGTTACTAAGGAATTTAGATCTTCAAATTCTCTTTTTGTCCTTTTTTCTGGCAACAAAAAAGGTCGCCAGGCATCAAAGGCGTCATTTGCCAGATGGCTTAGATCAGCTATTTTAGAGGCTTACTCCCAGATGAAATTATCTCCCCTGCAAGGGATTAGAGCTCACTCTACTAGAGCTCTAGCCACTACATGGTCAGAGAAAGCTAGTGCACCTCCAGACCAGATCTAAGCGGCTACGTGGTCAAGTTACTTTACGTTTGCACGACATTGAGCTGGGGATCAGGCTTTTGGCAGGAAGGTCCTTCAGGCTGTAGTAATTATTGAGTGAATATATGGCTGCTATGGGCCTTTACTGCCAATGCCAAAAAAAAGCCTGGTTACAATATGCCCAACAACACCTTGACATGCCTCACTAGGTTTTTTTTTTTTTTTTTTTGTGGCTTTGATGCAGTAAAGGCTTTTTTCTGGCAACTCGACCATGCAGATAATATTTGTTCAAGTATTGTTGTATTGTGCTCCTTAAAAACAACCACACCATCTTTTTCCAGAGCAGCTTATATTTCTTTTGAGGTTACCTGAGGGGTTTTTGTTTCCCAAACAATTCCTCTAGCAGTTGTGGCTGCAATCTTTCTTGGTGTACCTAACCTTGGCTTGGCACCAGGAGATCCCCAAATTTTCCACTTCTTAATAGGTGATTGAACAGTATTTACTGGCAAATTTAAGGTTTTGGATATTTTTTTACATCCTTTTCCATCTTTATAAAGTTCCATTACCGTATTACGCAGGTCTTTTGACTGTTCTTTTCTGCTCTCCATGGCTCAGTATCCAGCCTGCTCAGTGCATTCACGTGACAGCTAACACACTCATTGATAATCTATACACAGACACTAATTACAATTTAAAAACCCACAGATGTGGTAATGTAACCTTAAATTTCCATTTTAACCTGTGTGTGTAACCTTGTGTGTCTGTACCAAAGGGTATGTAAACCTTTGATCAGGGCCATTTGGGTGATTTGTACCAGAGCTTGTAAAAATAAATAGTATTTAATGGTCTCTCAAAAACTGTCCATGGTCCTGGAATTACAAAGACCACACAAAATGGCACAAAACCAGTATCTCGATCCAACACTCGGGTTTAGGGTCCCCGTCAGTTTTAGGGAGCAAGGGTAGCTTCAGAAGCTCAGCAAACTGAGCCTCAGCCTCCAGACAACCCACACTGTCTCAGAGCTGTTGACTACTCTACTGTACCTCATAGGCATATGCTGATCCCTTCCTGCCTTCCTTTAAAGACTCTCTTGCAGGTGGGTTAATCCTTTCAGGACCAAAGTCCCTGTAATCAGAGTTTGGGGGTTCTTTCCCATCCAAAGTCTCTCTGAGTCTTTGAATTTCAGGTTTCAAATGAGGACAATCAATGCAGTGTACATATATATATACACACAGAGCATTTACAGGGGAATTTTAGGGCCCCATACATGTTAAAATAATAGACTCCATATGGCTGACATCTAACAAGTTTGGAAACAATTGTGTGATATACAGCATGGGGTGCCCATTGGCATGGGCAAATACATAATTATACAATATTCTATCTAGTTAGCTAGAGGCAGTGGAAGTGGTATGAAGAAAGCTCCTTTAGTGAATGTCTATAGCTGGCCATGCATGGACTGAAATTTGTCCAGTTCAGAAGGGACCAGATGAATTTTAAACCGTGAATGGACAGGCTAATTGTATCCAAGTGGATCCATAGATTGACTTGGGTTCAACTAGCCTTTTGGATTTTTCTACATGGGATCACTCCCAAGGACTATAGCGGCTAGCAGTAATCAGGGTATATACTGTATATGAACCAGAAGTGACTGCTGATGATGTCTTTCCAGGTTCCTAGTTGGTTTTCCAGTGCATCCTGGGATATCTCATACCTGCAATACCTCCAAAGCAAAGCTAAATCTGAATAAAAGCCTCTCAAAAGCTGCAGGGGCTTTGAAGACACTTTGAAGCAGCAATAAAGCAGCATTGAAGCAAAGAAAACACAATGTGTAAACAGGACTGTGAGCTCACCATTTTACTTATTGACAGGTGCACAAACGGTCACTATCACATTTCACTGAATTTAGGCAGTTCTGCAAAGAAGAGTGGGCAAATATTATGAAGTCCAAATTTGCAAAGTTAGTAGAGACATATCACAACAGACTAAAGGCTGTAATTAAAGCAAAATGCGGTCTAAGAAAATACTGACATAAGGGGAATGATCCTTTTCCCAACCCAGTAAATCTGTTTTTGAATTTTTTTTATTCTGACATGTTGGTGGTTTTATATCTTTCATTTGGATGTTAAAAGCGGTACTAATAAATGCAGCTGGATAAAACACAAACCGTGTATGTCTTCATTTTTAGGCTGCAAAACAAACAAAATGTGATTATTTTAAAGGGATAATAATTCTTTTCTATACACACTGTATATATATTTTTTTCTAAAATGTCCATTCCTATGCCTGTGATGTCTGCCCCACTGGTGCCCCTGTTGGACTTCTTTGAGTTAAGTATGTTCTCAATGCGTGAACAGCCATGGCTCAATACCTCCAGTAAATAAGAATATATTATATTTTATTATATATGTTATATATATGATGATTTTGTGGCTGCATTAAAACATTTATTGTATTTTATTTAAATTATTTACATGTAATGTTGTTTATAGTCTTCTCTAGAGTACCCCAGTCCCGGGGAAGCAACAAGCAAAATGCATTGAGAAAGGCCTCATCCATAGCGAACACCTCTCCATGTGGATATTGTACACCCATGTTTGGTACACTCTAGCCTTTATATTTTGGCTTTAGTATAATATGCCCCCATCTGTATGTTATATATGTTATATGTGTTTTTGCTTTGGATGGGCTTATAGGGGTTGCTTTATGAGGGAATGCACATAGTACGTGTTTTTACACGTAATCTTTTTAGTGTTTAATTTTATGTTGATTATAATAAAATTATTTGCGTTGGAGCGCAGGAGCGGAGCAGCGTCCCATCCACCAGACCTTGAGCATTGTAATATTGGAATGAAGGCTTATCTTATTTCGGAATGGAGTAAGTGCAATTTTTACTAATAAATCCCGAATATTAGACATACTATACCATTGGAGTTTCCTTTCTATTTTCTCCATACACGGTACCATTGATCCCTGGAGTCTCTTACAATAGCGGAGGTTGTTTACCAATGAGGATATTGCAAGGATAGCTTGGAAATCCATGTGGAGATCAATCGCTGTTTGAGACCCCCTATAATCAAGGGGTCAACCAGCTCTGGTAAGGAGTACCTATTCTAAAGTACTGGGTGGACATACTGGTGGAGGTCCCTCACATCTAGTCCAAGATATTTGGTTCTGCTGAAAGATCCTTTTGCACCGAGCACTTTAAGTACTAACATATTTAATTCACCCATATAAGGACATTTATTTATTTATTTATTACCATTTTGGATTGTTATGCACATAAGCACATTATTGCATTTTGTGAGTGTTTGAGCGCAGTATTTCTTTTGTTTTATATTTATGCGTTTTCACGTTTATATTGCAGCTTGCACTGTGGAAGGAATTCCCAAAAACTATTTATTCACTTTTATGCACATAATTTATTGATTGTTATTTACTGTCAGATATCACCATTTGCGCAGCTTCTTTGTTTGGGTAACACCAAACTGTTTTTTCTAAAAACAGTCAATGCACTAAAAGGATGGTATCCGAGCCTCGGGAAGCAGATACAAGGTTTTGTCTGTAACGCTGTCCTTTATAGGCGCTGGACCCTGGGATCCGGACCCTTTGAGGGTGCTCTACAGGTGCAAGGCCATGGCCCCTCTTATATAGGGGACCCAGTCCTTGAAAGTCTCTAAGACAATGCTCACAGTGAAGGATAAAGAATGGATTATTGCTTATAGCAGTTTCCTGTGGCAGGACTGGTGAGTCCATTTTAAATATTTACACAGCAAACAAAAACCTTAAGAGGTTAAAAATTGCAAAACTGTAAATATTTTATGCACTGTTCCCTTTAATAAGATTACAGAGACTTGTGTCAAGTGTATTTCTGCTTGTATTTACATTGTAGCAGGTTTATGTAAAGCCGTTTAAAGTATGTTTAAAGCATATTGTTACACTGTTTCTTACCTTGAGCTGATCACCTGAAAAGTATCAGCTGTGACAAACAATATTCAGCCTAAACTGCTCTCACCCCAATTTGTTTGTTGTGCTTGATTGTTGTGTTCGATTTGGCGTGCACATGGATGCCATGCACCCCACCTCACATGCATAAAAGGGCATGAAGCAAGGAACTGTTTCCAACACACTAGCCTCTGTCACAGGCTGAAAGGGACACAGAGCAGCAGCAGCTGGGTTGCGCGAGTCGCCATGGGTGTATGTTACTGGCGCTAATAGTTCCTGTATATTAGGTAATCAGTGTTGTGTGAATTAGGCTGTATGAGCTTGGCACAGACCTTGAGTACACTTTAAAGGTAGTACCTCAAGTTTGTCTTGCTATAAAGCAATGTCTGCCCAAAACAGCGCTGGAAGGAGCACTGTTGGAAAGGGCACTATAATGCCATCGTCAGGCCCTGAAGGTCCTAGTTGTTGTTCCACTGCGTCAACTCCTCCTGAAAAGCCAGAGGCAACTAGCCAATCTGAGCCATTATGGTTGTCAGGTATAGTAGCTACTCTGTGTACTTCTGCCACAGCCTATGTTACCAAGGACGATTTGGCATCGGCATTAGCCAGCCTAGAGGGTAGGATTGCTGACATGATTGCGTGTGTGGGTTAGATCCCCTTCTCCTGAGCCGCCCCATGAATCAGTTCAGGATTGGGCAGAGGATGTGGAAGATGTAGCTGAGGGTGACCCTATAGAAGGTCAAGCTGAAATTTCCACTTCTGGGGAGTCAGAGTCAGAGGAATCTCAATCAGCCTCTCAATCCCAGAGATTGTTTCCAGTCTCTTGCTGAGATGGTCCGGGCTGAGTTTAAACTCCCACCCTTAGAGACAACTGAAACCTTGTTTTCCTCCCTAGGCTCATTGCGCCCTCCTCAGAGTCCTCGGTCATCTCCCATGCATCCACTCTTGGAGCAAGAAGTGTATAAGGACTGGGATCATTCGGATAGGATGTTTGTTCCTCCTAAAAGGTTTTCATTGTCATATCCTATGGAGGATACATTTTCTAAGAAATGGAAAATTACCACTGTGGATGCAAACATTTCTTGGGTTAACAAGAATTTAAACTGTCCTGTGGATAATGCCCAGGTTTTTAACCACTTAAGCCCCGGAAGATTTTACCCCCATTCCGACCAGGGGGTATTTTGCGATTCGGCACTGTGTGACTTTAACGGACAATTGCGCGGTCGTGCGATGCTGTACCTAAACGAATTTGACGTCCTTTTTTTCCCACAAACAGAGCTTTCTTTTGGTGGTATTTGATCACCTGTGCGATTTTTTGATCACGCGCTATAAACAAAAAAATTTTTCACATTTTTTTATATGAAATTCCCCCCCAAAAAAATGTAAAAATCAAAATTTTTTAAAATTTTCGGCCAATTTGTTTTATGCTACCTATGTTTGGTAAAAAATATCGCAAAAAGCGTATTTTGATTGGTTTGCGCAAAAGTTATCGCGTTTACTAACAAAGGGTAAGAATTTTGTCATTTTTGTTGTTTTTTTTAACGTGTAATGGCGGCGATCTGCGATTTTTTTGCAGTACTGCGACATTGCGGCGGACAGATCGGACCCTTGACTGACATTTTTGACACTTTTGGGGTTACCAGTGACATTTCTACAGTAATCAGTGCTATATATATGCACTGTTACTTTAAAAATACACTGGTAGTGAAGGGGTTAACTTTATTTGGGAGGGAGGGGCTGTGTGTGTCCCAAGGGGCGTGCTTTCTACTGTGATTGGCTGTGGCTTGAGCTGTAAGGACACTGATCAACGGATCTACATAGTAGATCCATGTGATCAGTGTCTTTACAGCGAGGAGAATGACAGGCAGCTTGTTTACACAAGCTGCCTGACATTCTCCCTCTCCCCCGCCGATCGCCGAGTGGCCGGCGGACATCGGGTCCGCTGGTCACACGCGCAGGGGGGTCCGTGACCACGCGGGAGCGGGAGCGCGCCTCCGGGGGCGCGCGCTCGCTCCCTAGACCCTCACAAGCAAGCAACGTAGCCCTACGTTAGTTTGCCTGTGAGGGGCTGACCTCCGACGTAGATAGTCGTGCGGCGGTCGGCAAGTGGTTAAACATCCTGCGGATAAAAAGTTGGAATCTTTATTGAAAGCCTCCTTTGCGGTTGCAGGTTCTGCAGTACAACCAGCATTAACAGCCATAGGAGTGTGTCAGTCTTTAAAAGACCGCATAAAGCGAGTGTCCAAGTTCCTTCTCAAGGAGAGTCTGTTGAAGTCTGTGGAAGATCTGTCAGATCTACCTCGCACTTTGTGTTTCCCAGTAGATGCTCTTACTGACTCTATAAGGCAAATGTCATGGTTTGCTCTGATGACAGTGCATATGCGCAGAATGCTTTGGTTAAAGAGCTGGTCTGCGGAATTACCATGTAAAAAATTACTGGCTAGCTTCCCCTTTCAGGGAGAATGGCTTTTTGGTGAAGATCTGGATAAATATATCCAAAAGATCTCGGTGGGGGGGGGGGGGGGGAGAGTGTACATTGCTACCTGTAAAGAGGAAGAGCGTGCATCCTTCCTTTATTATCCCCAGCACTCATTAAACCAGTGCTTCCAATTCCAGGCAGTGGCGACGGCCTCAACCATCTGCATCCGGACTCAAGCCTTTGGGGCAAGGTCAGAAAAAGTCCTGGGCCCAGAGATCAGCCAAGTCTTCCTCTAAGCCTTCTCAGTGAAGGGGCGCCTGGCGAGTGGGGGGAAGGCTCCTGCAGTTCTCAGTGGCATGGGGGGAGTTAATTCAAGACAACTTAGTTGTCTCCACCATTTCACAGGTATACAAGCTGGAATTTTGGGTGTTCCCGCATCCTCTTTTTGTGAGGTCATGTATAACAACAGATCCCCTAAAAGAAAGATCTCTCTTTCAGGCATTGGACCAGGTGAGAGCTCAGAGGGTGATAACCAAGGTTTCAGAAAACAAAAGGTTCAAGGGTTTTTACTCAAACCTATTCATAATCCCCAAACCGGATGGGGATGGGAGACCTATTTTGGATCTCAAGGCACTGAATCAGTTTCTGAAAGTTCATTTTTTCCACATGGAATCAATTCGTTCAGTCATTGCCTCCCTTCAGGAAAGGGAATTTCTAGCATCCATAGACATCAAAGATGCATATCTTCATGTGCCTATATTTCAGACCCATCAAAGGTTCCTTCGTTTTGCGATTGGAAACCATAATTTCCAGTTTGTGGCCCTGCCCTTCGGGTTGGCCACAGCTCCAAGAGTGTTCACAAAGATCTTAGCTCCAGTACTGGCTGTGCCAAGGTCCCGAGGGATATCTGTAATAGGATATCTGGACGATCTATTACTAAAAGATCAAGCCGACATATCCTTCAGACAGTACATTTATTGGAATGTCTGGGTTGGATACTGTGAATCTCTATGAATAGTGTAGGACCCACTGAAAATGGGGTACTTTGACGTAGTGGTGGGCTTAAGCACAGTATGGCCATATGGTGTGACCAAATCCCCATATTTACTTTATAAGAGCAGGTGTTTTTAAATAGCCTGGCAAGATTTGAAAACAACATTTTTCTGTTTATGTGTGCGCTATTATATTGTTAAATGGGTTGGATACTGAACTTCGCAAAGTCAGCATTACAGCCAGTCCAGCGGCTGGAATACCTGGGGCTTCTTGTCGACACGGTACAGGCAAAGATATTCTTGCCAGCAAGAAGGGTTTCAGACCTGAAGGGTCAGGTTCGGTCTATAGTAAGACTGAGATATCTGTCTATATGTCTTTGCATGATGTTACTGGGGAAGATGTCCACATTCGAGGCAATTCCCTATGCTCAATTCCATCCCAGACCCTTGCAGAACAAAACAACGTTCTGTCTGCGTGGAACAGAAACATTTAGTCCTTGGACCGGCCTATATCTCTGCTGCCAAGACTACGACAGAGTCTGAAATGGTGGTTGTTGATCAGAAATCTGGAGAAGGGGAAATCCTTTCTTCCAGTGACCTGGAAGGTGGTGACTACAGATACCAGTCTGGAGGAGGCAACTGTCAAGGGAAATGGTCTTGTGTAGAGAGTCGTCTCCCCATCAACATTTTGGAAATTTGTGCAGTCATTCGGGCTCTGAAATTCTGGATGCCCAGACTTCGGGGCAGTGGCGTCACTAGGGTTGGTGTCACCTGGTGCGGTAAAATAAGGTGTCACCCCCCCCCCCCCATATTTGGGCCGGGCAGCAGCTCAGCGTTGGGAGTTTTTTGTAGCAGGTTGCGACGGTCAGTAAGGCCTACAGGATAGCAGGTTAGGCACTTCCTAATGGCTCAGTCCCTAGGAGTAGTAACAGATAATGGCTGATAGGCCATCCTGCCAGACCCAGCAAAATTGCAGCAGTGATCCCTCTGGTTAGACGTTTGCTCCCTCTGGGTTGACCAGGCTGACTTTGGTCAGTAGTGTAGCCCATCTGTACCCTGGCAGTGACACAGTCTTTCTCTCTCTGGTGGTGCTGGGCAGTGTGGCTCTCTCTCTGGTGGTGCTGGGCAGTGTGGCCCTCTCTCTGGTGGTGCTGGGCAGTGTGGCCCTCTCTCTGGTGGTGCTGGGCAGTGTGGCCCTCTCTCTGGTGGTGCTGGGCAGTTTGGCCCTCTCTCTGGTGGTGCTGGGCAGTGTGGCCCTCTCTCTGGTGGTGCTGGGCAGTGTGGCCCTCTCTCTGGTGGTGCTGGGCAGTGTGGCTCTCTCTCTGGTGGTGCTGGGCAGTGTGGCCCTCTCTCTGGTGGTGCTGGGCAGTGTGGCCCTCTCTCTGGTGGTGCTGGGCAATGTGGCCCTCTCTCTGGTGGTGCTGGGCAGTGTGGCCCTCTCTCTGGTGGTGCTGGGCAGTGTGGCCCTCTCTCTGGTGGTGCTGGGCAGTGTGGCTCTCTCTCTGGTGGTGCTGGGCAGTGTGGCCCTCTCTCTGGTGGTGCTGGGCAGTGTGTCTCTCTCTCTGGTGGTGCTGGGCAGTGTGGCTCTCTCTCTGGTGGTGCTGGGCAGTGTGGCTCTCTCTCTGGTGGTGCTGGGCAGTGTGGCTCTCTCTCACTTCCCCCAGCACAGTCCTCTCTTTATGGTGTAGCACTCACTCCCTCAGGTTTTTCCCAGGTTCCCAGTCCTCAATCTCTCCCCCCCAGCAGAGTGCATGATGGGGGCTGTGGTCTGCTCCCTGTGGACAACAAATGGGGCTGCCAATCTTCCGGAATTACATGTTCCATGATGCCCCCCTAGTCTCTTCTGATTGGCCCTCCGTGGTGGCCAGCGGGAAGGGAAACAGACCGGGCAGTAAGCTGGGTGGCAATCAGATGAGAGCTGCTCTCTCTTCTCCTGCACTGCTGACAGGAGAAAAGGGGGGGGAGATAAACTGACAGCCCGCAGCTCGCTACCTGTTCTCTGGTGGACTGAGCGAGGAAAAGAGCCTGCTGTGGACATAGTACAGGGGTGGTCGGAGATTGTGGACATAGTACAGGGGTGGTCGGACATTGTGGACATAGTACAGAGTTGGTTGGAGATTGTGGACATAGTACAGGGGTGGTTGGAGGTTGTGGACATAGTACAGGGGTGGTTGGAGATTGTGGACATAGTACAGGGGTGGTTGGAGATTGTGGACATAGTACAGGGGTGTTGGAGATTGAGGACATAGTACAGGGGGTGTTGGAGATTGAGGACATAGTACAGGGGGTGTTGGAGATTGAGGACATAGTACAGGGGTGTTGGAGATTGTGGACATAGTACAGGGGTGGTCGGACATTGTGGACATAGTACAGGGGTGGTCGGACATTGTGGACATAGTACAGGGGTGGTTGGAGATTGTGGACATAGTACAGGGGTAGTCGGACATTGTGGACATAGTACAGGGTTGGTTGGAGATTGTAGACATAGTACAGGGGTGGTTGGAGATTGTGGACATAGTACAGGGGTGGTCGGACATTGTGGACATAGTACAGGGGTGGTCGGACATTGTGGACATAGTACAGGGGTGTTGGAGATTGAGGACATAGTACAGGGGTGGTTGGAGATTGAGGACATAGTACAGGGGTGTTGGAGATTGTGGACATAGTACAGGGGTGTTGGAGATTGTGGACATAGTACAGGGGTGTTGGAGATTGTGGACATAGTACAGGGGTGGTCGGAGATTGCGGACATAGTACAGGGGTGTTGGAGATTGAGGACATAGTACAGGGGTGTTGGAGATTGTGGACATAGTACAGGGGTGTTGGAGATTGTGGACATAGTACAGGGGTGGTCAGAGATTGTGGACATAGTACAGGGGTGGTTGGAGATTGTGGACATAGTACAGGGGTGGTTGGAGATTATGGACATAGTACAGGGGTGGTCGGAGATTGTGGACATAGTACAGGGGTGTTGGAGATTGTGGACATAGTACAGGGGTGGTCGGAGATTGTGGACATAGTACAGGGGTGGTCGGAGATTGTGGACATAGTACAGGGGTGTTGGAGATTGTGGACATAGTACAGGGGTGTTGGAGATTGAGGACATAGTACAGGGGTGTTGGAGATTGAGGACAAAGTACAGGGGGTGTTGGAGATTGAGGACATAGTACAGGGGTGTTGGAGATTGTGGACATAGTACAGGGTTGGTTGGAGATTGTGGACATAGTAAAGGGGTGGTCGGAGATTGTGGACATAGTACAGGGGTGGTCGGAGATTGTGGACATAGTACAGGGGTGGTCGGAGATTGTGGACATAGTACAGGGGGTGGTCGGTGATTGTGGACATAGTACAGGGGTGGTCGGAGATTGTGGACATAGTACAGGGGTGGTCGGAGATTGCGGACATAGTACAGGGGTGGTCGGAGATTGCTGACATGCTTCTGTAGTATACAAGAGACTGGAGACATACATGGCATATTACAGTAGTGTAATGTTCCGGTACCTATGGTACCCTTGTTCCTATATTTCTCCTCTCTTTGCGTCCCATCTTGTATAACAAAGGACGCATACACCTTTAAGAACGGATGACATCACTGCCGAGCGCCGCTATGAGCGGCTATTTCAATCTCCGGTTTGCTCTCACTCATCGCTCGTTCAAACCCACATGTTCATCGCACCTACGCCTGAGAAGTCGGAGCTGCTGACATACCTTCCTTGCTGAACTAAAGCCGGAAACCTCGCTGGTGATCCGTATCCCGCTACGGGATCACCCCTCTCCAATGGACACTGTTATTCCGAACCTGTCTAAGTGATAAGTACCCCACAGGGGATTCTTACTAACCAATCTCCTACTGTCATCTACTGCAATTACCAAGACTATCTGTATCTATCTATTCACTATCATCTGCATAAGACTGTTAGCTCTTGGGACTACCTTGAACTATCCTTGCACTAGGTTACTCTGTCTAAAGTATACTCCATCTGTGTCCTCTTACCATCTGCACTATACTTGACATCAGAACCTACCTGCTTACCATCACCTGCAACTCTCCTATACTACTTCTAGTGCTCACCATACAATAGCCTGTCTCTCATCTATATATCCTCATATACTCTATCCCTCCATTTAAACATCTATTAATATATATAGTATATAACAGGCTGTACACGGTGATGAAGTCCTGAGAGTTGGATATGTTGTTCAACAGATTCTCTACAAGGCTACTGAGTGTAATAATTCTGCAGCTGTAAATCCATCCACAAACAAAAACGCATGAACGTTACAGATTGAACGAGCCTTTAAAAAAAAATATGGATTCAGCAGAATTATCCACTCATGTACTACAATTAAAACAACAAGTAGATGCATTGATCCATGCGCTTACAGAGGTAAAAAATGACAATCAAACCTTGAGACAGCAGCTTGGCCGTCTCACACAGCCTCCTGCTGCTCAGCCCCATGAGCCTAAGATAAACCCTCCTATAGTGTTTTCTGGTGATCGGAGCAAATTCCGTGAATTTAAAAACGCATGTCAATTATTTTTTTTGTTAAAACCTCTAACCTACACCACTGACCAAATTAAGGTTTGTACCATCATCTCCTATTTAACGGGTGAACCCCGGGCCTGGGCAGATGCTCTCTTTGAAAAGGATGATCCACTCCTTAATTCTTATCCCTTATTTCTAGCACAACTTGCTACTTTATATGAAGACCCCAACAAGCAGATTACCGCTGACACCCAGTTACGGGCCCTAAAACAAGGAAGGAGACCTGTTGAAGATTTTGTGGCGAATTTTAAAAGATGGTCCCCTGATTCAGGGTGGAACGACACATCTTTCCGAACGCAGTTTAGACTCGGCCTATCTGAGGCCGTTAAAGACGAGCTCGCCCGATCGGATTTACCTGGCACTCTAGAGGGACTGATCCAGACCAGTATCAATATTGACAGACGACTACGAGAAAGAAAGGCTGAGAAGATGGGCTCACCATTTTCCAGTCCTTCTCGGATGTTGCCTGCTGACCCTACTCCTATGGAAGTAGGAATAATACGTCCACCTCTGACCCTTTCTGAACGTGCCAGGAGGAAAACCGAACATCTTTGCATGTACTGCGCATCCCCGAATCATTTGGTAAACGACTGTCCTCTTGTCCACAGAAAAGAGGGTGAGTGTTCAAATGTCTTGCTAGGGGGACTCACAACTTCCTTTTCTAATCCTTATCTTTTTGTTCAATTAACATTGCAGTGGGACCAAACTAGGATCACCACCAAGGCTATGATTGACACAGGTATATTAAAAAAGAATAGTGCGCTAATGCAAAAGAAATAACTACCAAATCTGAAGACAATCCATAAATAAAAATGGGGGTATGATTGCCACAGGATCTTGTGGAAACTACATTGACATTTGTTTTGTCTCCCTTAATAAAATACCTATTGTTTCAAAACCCAAACCTGTCTCCGTTAGTTTTATTAACGGTACCCCTTTATCCTCTGGTCCTATCACCAGTCAGACACAGGCACTTCTTGTAACTGCTGACGAGTCTCATGTGGAGACCACCACCTTTGATGTATTAACTTTGCCACATTTTCCAATCATTTTGGGACTTCCCTGGTTACACATACATCAACCAATCATCGATTGGAAAACAAGAACGTTAGCCTTCTCTTCTCACTATTGCGAGACGACGTGTAACCTCCCCACACATGATAGGATCCTGTCTGTACTGCCAGATGACATTATTCCTAAGTGTTATCAAGATTTATCGGAGGTTTTCCTCGAGAAAAACGCTCAAATGCTACCTCCTCATAGGGACTATGTTGTATCGATCTGCTCCCTAATAGCAAGTTGCCTTACGGACATGTATATCCTCTCTCACAGGATGAACTCTCTCACCTTAAGGAGTATCTGGATGAAAACTTGGCAAAAGGATTCATCCGACCTTCTACTTCCTCCACTGCTGCTGGGCTTTTCTTTGTCCGCAATAAGGACTCTAGCCTTAGGCCTATCATTGATTTCAGACAATTAAATGCCATCACAATAAAGGATCGTTATCCTTTACCTCTTATTCCTGAACTTATCGAACAGGTGCGTGGGGCTTCTTTCTTTTCAAAATTGGACCTAAAAGGGGCATACAATTTAATTCGAATCCGTAAAGGGGATGAATGGAAGACGGCATTCAGAACCAGATATGGACTGTTTGAGTACCTTGTAATGCCTTTTGGGCTATGTAATGCCCCCGAAGCCTTCCAACGTTTTATAAACGAGATATTCCGAGACTTGCTTGATGTTTGTGTGGTAGTATATTTGGACGATATACTTATCTATTCTCATTCCTTACCTGAGCACATAAAACATGTGAGACTTGTGTTGTCAAGACTACTTGCACATAACTTATATGTTAAATCAAAGAAATGTCTGTTTCATAAAGAGGAGGTACTATTCCTAGGATATATTATATCTAAAAGTGGAATCAAAATGGACATGAGCAAAATATCCTGCATTCTGGATTGGCCTGTGCCAACCACTCGCAAAGCATTACAAAGGTTCCTAGGATTCTCTAATTACTATAGGAAATTCATTAAAAACTTCTCTGTGATTGTGAAACCTCTCACACAACTTACAAGCACGAAGAGGCCATTTAATTGGTCAAAAGAAGCAAATGGAGCATTCTCTCTGCTGAAATCAAGCTTTACTACTGCCCCCATACTATGCCATCCAGACCCATCCCTTCAATACATCTTGGAGGTAGATGCGTCTAATATGGCAGTAGGAGCAGTTCTCTCACAACGACCAACAAACACCTCACCTCTTCACCCAGTTGCTTTCTTTTCAAAGTCATTAAGTAGCCCCGAGGTGAAATACCCAGTAGGTGAGAAGGAGTTATTAGCCATAAAACTGGCATTAGAGAATTGGGACATCTACTTGAGGGCACTCAATTGCCAATTCTGATATATACTGATCACAAAAACCTCCAATACCTTCAGACTAATAGAACTCTTTCCCACCGGCAGGTACGGTGGTCGTTATTCTTTCTGAGATTTAATTTTTTAGTAACTTACACGCCCGCAGACAAAAATAAAAAAGCGGATGCACTCTCACGACTAGCCGAGAAAGATTGCACTGAGGTTCCCTCAGTTCCTATAATACCACTTGAACGTATTATCGGAGTCGTTCGCTCACTGAAGGAGGAGATTTTGCACAGCATAGGGTTGGATTCACCTCCACCACAACTAACTACTGACGCGGAAGGCTTCCTCTACTACAACGATAAATTATACATACTCCCTACTATGCGAACCAAGATCTTAGAATTGTCGCATGATGTACCTATGGCAGGACATATGGGTATGACTAAAACTCTCAATCTACTCACTAGGCAATTTTGGTGGCCAGACATGAAGACAACCGTAAAAAAGTTCGTTTCATCTTGTGATATCTGTGCAAGGTCTAAAATTGACAACATGAAACCTTCAGGATTACTTTGTAGTTTACCGATACCCCAGGTTCCGTGGGAAGTGGTATCCTTAGATTTCATAGTGGAACTACCACCTTCCAAAGGATTCAACACCATCTTGGTATCAGTGGACCATCTGACCAAGATGGCACATTTCACCCCTATCCGAAAACTACCTTCATCCAAACAAACAGCGGAATTACTTGTGAAACATGTCTTTAAGTTACATGGTATTCCAAAAACACTGCTGTCTGACCGTGGTTCACAATTCATCTCAAAGTTTTGGCTAGCTCTATGTCAGATACTGCGAATAGAGCATAACCTTACTTCTGCCTACCACCCTCAGACCAACGGACAGACAGAGAGAGTTAACCAAGGCATTGAACAGTACCTGCACTGCTATACTTCGTATCTACAGGACGATTGGGCAGATCTCCTCCCACTGGCGGAATTCGCCTATAACAACGCTACTCATAGCACTACTAAGCAAAGTCTGTTTTACCTGAATTATGGGTTTCATCCCACACTCCTTCCTCCACGTATCTTACCATCAAGTAATCCAGTAGCATCTGATTATCTTGCCCAGATAAAGGATTCTCTGGGATTACTCAACAATACCATATCTCATGCTCATAGCCAACAAAAAAAATACTACGACCTCCGTAGGAAACCCTCTCCCCAATATGCCATTGGGGATCTTGTTTGGCTTTCTACAAAAAATCTGAGACTAAAGATCCCTAGTAAAAAACTTGGACCTCTATTTCTGGGACCTTTTCCAATAGAGAAGCTTATTGGAAAAGCTGCAGTACAACTCACATTGCCAGTAGACCTCAAGATACATCCTGTCTTCCATGTGTCTCTACTAAAGCCCCATGTTCCTAACCAAGGAATAAGGCCTACTATCTCACCTCCACCTCCTGTACAAGTGGAGGGTGGAGAAGAATTTGAGATAAAAGAAATTTTGGATTCCCGTTTCAATAGAAGAAGACTCCAGTATCTTGTACGATGGAAGAATTATGGGCCCCAAGATGACACCTGGCTGGATACCTCCGATATCCATGCCCCTAGACTGATTCACAATTTCCACTCGAAATATCCGGAAAAACCAGTTCTAGAGGCCTTCCGGAGCCGGCCTTAAGGGGGGGGTACTGTAATGTTCCGGTACCTATGGTACCCTTGTTCCTATATTTCTCCTCTCTTTGCGTCCCATCTTGTATAACAAAGGACGCATACACCTTTAAGAACGGATGACATCACTGCCGAGCGCCGCTATGAGCGGCTATTTCAATCGCCGGTTTGCTCTCACTCATCGCTCGTTCAAACCCACATGTTCATCGCACCTACGCCTGAGAAGTTGGAGCTGCTGACATACCTTCCTTGCTGAACTAAAGCCGGAAACCTCGCTGGTGATCCGTATCCCGCTACGGGATCACCCCTCTCCAATGGACACTGTTATTCCTAACCTATCTAAGTGATAAGTACCCCGCAGGGGATTCTTACTAACCAATCTCCTACTGTCATCTACTGCAATTACCAAGACTATCTGTATCTATCTATTCACTATCATCTGCATAAGACTGTTAGCTCTTGGGACTACCTTGAACTATCCTTGTACTAGGTTACTCTGTCTAAAGTATACTCCATCTGTGTCCTCTTACCATCTGCACTATACTTGACATCAGAACCTATCTGCTTACCATCACCTGCAACTCTCCTATACTACTTCTAGTGCTCACCATACAATAGCCTGTCTCTCATCTATATATCCTCATATACTCTATCCCTCCATTTAAACATCTATTAATATATATAGTATATAACAGGATGTACACGGTGATGAAGTCCTGAGAGTTGGATATGTTGTTCAACAGATTCTCTACAAGGCTACTGAGTGTAATAATTCTGCAGCTGTAAATCCATCCACAAACAAAAACGCATGAACGTTACAAGTAGCACTCTCTCCTAAAACATAAAATTCTGTTGAAGTTCAATGTTCTTGAAGTTAAAAAGAACATGAGCGATCCTTCCAGTGATAATGTGCCAGCAGTTGAAGGGTTACCTGCAATTTACCTATACCAGCTCAACGATGCAGTCTCATTTTAGAGTTACTGACTAGGCTTGTGATCCTGTAATATGCCAAATAAAAGTCCTCGTTGTCCAAGCAGTTGTGCAATACAAATGTATTTGTAGACAGCCATTTCAGACTCACCGGGGTGGCAATAACTGTGCAATGAAGAGGCGGCCAGCTTCTCTTATCCTGGAGAATGTTATTCAGACAGCGTGGTACCTCGGACTGCCTCCTCCCCCTCCTCCCCCTCTGTGTACAGGAAGGAAAACATAGCAAGAGGAGGAGGGGCGGTGTACGGCCGAAAGCTTCAACTGCTTTAGTGTACACAGAGTGACAAGTGAAGATTGCACTGCAGGCAGCTGGGGAAACATGTGGTGTCACCCCTCTTGGCGGGTGTCACCCGGTGCGGACCGCACCCACCGCACCCCACTAGTGACGCCACTGCTTCGGGGTCAGCCTGTCAGGGTGCAATCCGACAATGCCATGGCCGTGGCTTATGTCAAACATCAAGGAGGCACAAGGAGTCGATCAGCCCAGAAAGAGGTGGATATTATCCTGTCCTGGGCAGAGAAGTTTGTGCCATTCCTGACAGCAGTATTCATTCCAGGAATAGAGAACTGACAGGCAGATTTCTTGAGCCGTCAACAGATGTTTCTGGGAGAATGGTCTTTACATCCCAAGATTTTCAATTGATCTGCCTTTGCTGTGTGGTCCCAGATGTAGATCTGTTGGCATCCAGGTTCAACAACAAATTAGCGAGATTTGTGTCCAAGACCAGGGATCCACTCGCAGTCGAAGTGGATGCTTTGGTGACTCCTTAGGAAAAGTATTCCCTGATCTATGCCTTTCCTCTGGTACAGCTGATATCGGGTTTGTTGTGCAGGATCCAGCTGGAGGGGAAAATAGTCATTCTGGTAGCTTTGGCTTGGCCGAGGAGGATTTGGTATGCAGAAATCCAGAGGCTGGCAGTGACGAGGCCCTGGATCCTTCCACTGTGTCCGGACTTGCTCTCTCAAGGTCCAATATTCCACCCTGCTATACAGTCTCTAAATTTGCTGGCTTGGCTATTGAAGCCTTAATCTTGTAAGAGTAGGGTGTGTCTGGCCCTGCAGTTCATACACTGATAAACGGCAGGAAGCCAGTCTCTAGAAATATTTATTACAGGGTCTGGAAATCCTTCATTGCCTGGTGTGAAGCCAGGAAATGGCATCCCTGCACATATATTATCGGGAGAACTCTATCCTTCCTGCAAGCAGGGGTAGATACGAAATTAGCCCTGAGCACGATTAAAGGGCAGATTTCAGCTTTATCGTTTTTTTTCCAGGAACTGATCACTTCCCATTCATTGGTTCAAGCCTTCGTCCAGGGAATATTGTTTCCACCAGTGAAATTACCATTCTGTCCTTGGAGTTTTAAATTTGGTGTTGGCAGTTTTGCAAAAACAGCTTTTTGAACCCCTGGTTCTTTTGACCAAGAAACTGTTCTTTTTGATTGCGATAACTTCGGCTAGAAGGGTATCGGAACTAGCAGCTCTTTCTTGTAAAGAGCCATTCTTGATATTTTATCAAGATAGGGTGATTTTACGTCCTCACCCAGATTTTTTGCCCAAGGTAGTGTCTGCCTTTCATTTGAAACAGGACATTATGCTACCTTCTTTTTTTCCACATCCTCACTCAGAGGAGGAAAAGTTATTGCATTCTCTTAATGTAATGCATGCACTGAAGATTTCATTTAACAGCTCAGATTCTTAAGACCGAGAGCTTGTTTGTACTGCCAGAAGGCCCCAGAGGGATTGGCAGCATCTAAATCTACGATTTCCTGTTGGATTCGCCAGGTTCTTACCCAGGCGTATGGTTTAGTAGGAAAGGTTCCACCTTTTCCTGTAAAGGCACATTCTACCAGAGGAGTAGGTGCCTCTTGGGCACATCGCCATCAAGCCTTTATGGCTCAGATTTGCAAGGCCCCCGACCTGGTAGTCGGTGCATACGTTCATTTGTTTCTATAGAGTGGATGTTGGGACCCAGGAGGAGTCTGCTTTTGGCCACAGTGTGCTGCAGGCAGCAGTGTAATCCTTCTGTTAAGGGTCAGATGGCGGTATTTTTTGGTGTCCCCCTCCCCTCAGATGCATTGCTTTGGGACGTTCCATATGTTATGATTCATGGCTCTGTGTCCCGTGATGTACGAAAAGAAAAATGGATTTTTAATTCATACTGTAAAATTTATTTCTTGAAGTACATCACAGGACAGAGAGGTCCCTCCCCTCCTCTATGGGGTCTTTTATTGCTTGCTACAAAACTGAGGTACTTCCAGTATGGGAGAAGTTATATAGGGGGTCATCAATTCTGATTGGTTGCCAGTGTCCTACACCTATAGGTGATTATACAACCTATATGTTATGATTTATGGCTCTGTGTCCCGTGATGTACTTCAAGAAATTGATTTTTCAGGTAAGAATGGATTAAAAATCTATTTTCCTTTGAGAAAAATTGACTTTTTTGATCTGGGTGGTGCTGACAGGGCCACAAGACAGAGAAAATTTTTGTTAAATCATGCTGAAATTGATGCATGTAGGGTAAATTTAAGAGCAGGTTCACACTAGATGCAGTGCAAATTCACAGCGAATTTGCTGCGGATTCCGCACCGCATCAAAATCGCAACCTGTTCGTGCAAACTGATTGCGGAGTGTATGTTAACTAGTGTTGAGCGAACACGGACTGTATTATTCGTGTTCGTACCGAATAATTGGATTTTTTGTACCCGAACACGGACACGGACACTTTACTGTATGTTCGGGTAAAAATCCGTGTTCGGTCGTTTTATTTCCGGGTTTTGCATGCTTTGGCGCTCTTTTCATGGCGGGCTTTCAACAGCCAATCAACAATCGTTTAACTGGTGTGCCTTAAGCCATCCCAGCCATGCCTGCAAATGTCTCAGTAGCTGTGATTGGCCGTCTGAAGCATGTGACCAAGTCTTTATAAGTTCGAGGCAGCCGCAGCGGCGTCATTATGCTGCTTAGATTCAGGGACAGAGCACACATCAACGTGCTGGCTGCTGATTAGGGAAAGATAGGCAGGAAAAAACCATTTGTGTCCGGATAGAATTGAGGGACAGGTCGGAGTGTTTAGGCAGGGCGAGTTGTAGGCATTTTAGGGATAGAGTCTGCTGAATTATAGGGTCAGTGTCTTCTACAAACTACAATCGATATTGCTGTGTGGGGGGTGGGGTGAATCTGCACTCAATCCTGATCTACGATCTCTTCTCAATCCTGTTAGGGACAGAGTCTGCTGAATTTTAGGGAAACTGTGTTCTACAAACTACAATCGATATTGCTGTGTGGTGTGGGATTGGAGATAGGCAGGTGTCAGTGATCCACATCCATTTTTCTGTGTGTGAGCTGCAGTGAACACAATCTTTTTGGGCTGCAGTGAACACAATCTTTTTGGGCTGCAGTGAACACAATCTTTTTGGGCTGCAGTGAACACAATCTTTTTGGGCTGCAGTGAACACAATCTTTTTGGGCTGCAGTGAACACAATCTTTTTGGGGTGCAGTGAACAAAATCTTTTTGGGGTGCAGTGAACACAATCCTTTTTGGTGTGCAGTGAACACAATCTTTGTGGGGTGCAGTGAACAAAATCCTTTGTGGGGTGCAGTGAACACAATCTTTTTGGGGTGCAGTGAACAAAATCCTTTTTGGGGTGCAGTGAACAACATCCTTTTTGGGGTGCAGTGAACACAATCTTTTTGGGGTGCAGTGAACAAAATCCTTTGTGGGGTGCAGTGAACACAATCTTTTTGGGGTGGAGTGAACAACATCCTTTTTGGGGTGCAGTGAACAAAATCCTTTTTGGGGTGCAGTGAACAAAATCATTTTTGGGGTGCAGTGAACACAATCTTTTTGGGGTGCAGTGAACACAATCTTTGTGGGGTGCAGTGAACACAATCTTTTTGGGGTGGAGTGAACAACATCCTTTTTGGGGTGCAGTGAACAACATCCTTTTTGGGGTGCAGTGAACACAATCTTTTTGGGGTGCAGTGAACACAATCTTTGTGGGGTACAGTGAACAGAATCTTTGTGGGGTGCAGTGAACACAATCTTTGGGGGGTACAGTGAACACAATCTTTGTGAGGTGCAGTGAACACAATCTTTGTGGGGTGCAGTGAACACAATCATTGTGGGGTGCAGTGAACTCAATCTTTGTGGGGTACAATGAACACAATCTCATACTTCTGAAGGTTTGAGGGTGCTGCCTGTTCCATACTCCCCCTACTCCTCATCTAGCCTTTTAGGGGTACAAACAATAGTAATTGGGGCCTAGTGTGGTTGTGTACGTGTGATATACATACACTTTTTTGGGATCATATTTTCTATTCCGCTATTTAATCAAAAACCTTTGGGGATCAGTTAAATTGGGGGATAGTCTGTGTTGGTACGTGTGAGAGAGATCCACCTTTCCAAGTTGTTGGGGTTCATCTCATACTTCTGAAGGTTTGAGGGTGCTGCCTGTTCCATACTCCCCCTACTCCTAGCCTTTTAGGGGTACAAACAATAGTAATTGGGGCCTAGTGTGGTTGTGTACGTGTGATATACATACACTTTTTTGGGATCATATTTTCTATTCCGCTATTTAATCAAAAACCTTTGGGGATCAGTTAAATTGGGGGATAGTCTGTGTTGGTACGTGTGAGAGAGATCCACCTTTCCAAGTTGTTGGGGTTCATCTCATACTTCTGAAGGTTTGAGGGTGCTGCCTGTTCCATACTCCCCCTACTCCTAGCCTTTTAGGGGTACAAACAATAGTAATTGGGGCCTAGTGTGGTTGTGTACGTGTGATATGCATACACTTTTTTGGGATCATATTTTCTATTCCGCTATTTAATCAAAAACCTTTGGGGATCAGTTAAATTGGGGGATAGTCTGTGTTGGTACGTGTGAGAGAGATCCACCTTTCCAAGTTGTTGGGGTTCATCTCATACTTCTGAAGGTTTGAGGGTGCTGCCTGTTCCATACTCCCCCCTACTCCTAGCCTTTTAGGGGTACAAACAATAGTAATTGGGGCCTAGTGTGGTTGTGTACGTGTGATATACATACACTTTTTTGGGATCATATTTTCTATTCCGCTATTTAATCAAAAACCTTTGGGGATCAGTTAAATTGGGGGATAGTCTGTGTTGGTACGTGTGAGAGAGATCCACCTTTCCAAGTTGTTGGGGTTCATCTCATACTTCTGAAGGTTTGAGGGTGCTGCCTGTTCCATACTCCCCCTACTCCTAGCCTTTTAGGGGTACAAACAATAGTAATTGGGGCCTAGTGTGGTTGTGTACGTGTGATATACATACACTTTTTTGGGATCATATTTTCTATTCCGCTATTTAATCAAAAACCTTTGGGGATCAGTTAAATTGGGGGATAGTCTGTGTTGGTACGTGTGAGAGAGATCCACCTTTCCAAGTTGTTGGGGTTCATCTCATACTTCTGAAGGTTTGAGGGTGCTGCCTGTTCCATACTCCCCCTACTCCTAGCCTTTTAGGGGTACAAACAATAGTAATTGGGGCCTAGTGTGGTTGTGTACGTGTGATATACATACACTTTTTTGGGATCATATTTTCTATTCCGCTATTTAATCAAAAACCTTTGGGGATCAGTTAAATTGGGGGATAGTCTGTGTTGGTACGTGTGAGAGAGATCCACCTTTCCAAGTTGTTGGGGTTCATCTCATACTTCTGAAGGTTTGAGGGTGCTGCCTGTTCCATACTCCCCCTACTCCTAGCCTTTTAGGGGTACAAACAATAGTAATTGGGGCCTAGTGTGGTTGTGTACGTGTGATATACATACACTTTTTTGGGATCATATTTTCTATTCCGCTATTTAATCAAAAACCTTTGGGGATCAGTTAAATTGGGGGATAGTCTGTGTCGGTACGTGTGAGAGAGATCCACCTTTCCAAGTTGTTGGGGTTCATCTCATACTTCTGAAGGTTTGAGGGTGCTGCCTGTTCCATACCCCCCCTACTCCTCATCTAGCCTTTTAGGGGTACAAACAATAGTAATTGGGGCCTAGTGTGGTTGTGTACGTGCGAGATACATACACTTTTTTTGATCATATTTCCTATTCCGCTATTCAATAAAAACCTTTGAGGATCAATTGAATTGCGGGATAGTCTGTGTCGGTACGTGTGAGAGAGATCCACCTTTCCAAGTTGTTGGGGTTCATCTCATACTTCTGAAGGTTTGAGGGTGCTGCCTGTTCCATACTCCCCCTACTCCTCATCTAGCCTTTTAGGGGTACAAACAATAGTAATTGGGGCCCAGTGTGGTTGTGTACGTGTGATATACATACACTTTTTTTGGATCATATTTTCTATTCCGCTATTTAATTTAACTGGGCCTCCATGCGAGACCTGTGTGCCTTGTTGCGCTGTTTTGAGTACTCCACCAACATGGCCAGTGGCAATGACGCCGTTCTCAGCTTAACTATCCCACTTCTATGCCTCCTTGAAAAAACAATTCGGGCGATGATGGAAGAGGATGTGGCACAGGATGAGGAGGAGGAGGAGGATGAAGAGGTAACATTTCCAAGGCTTTCAGGGCAGTCATTCGCAAGGGGCTCCGAGGGTGGGTTCCTGCACACGCAAACGCCAGGGACGCAATTGTCCAGCAGGGGCACAGTTCTGGAGGATGAGGAGGATGAGGAGGAGGAGGAGCTGGAGGAGGAGATGGAACCATGTTCACAGCAGGGTGGCACCCAGGCCAGCTCATGGCCATCACTGGTGCGTGGCTGGGGGGATACAGAGGACACGGACGATACACCTCCCACAGAGGACAGCCTTTCGTTGCCTCTGGGCAGCCTGGCACACATGAGCGATTACATGCTGCAGTGTCTCCACAACGACCGCCGAGTTGCCCACATTCTAACTTGTGCTGATTACTGGGTGGCCACGCTGCTGGATCCCCGTTACAAGGACAACGTACCGTCCTTAATTCACTCACTGGAGCGCGATCGCAAGATGCGCGAGTACAAGCGCACGCTGGTAGACGCCATGCTGCTGGCATTCCCATCTGACAGCGGGGCCACAGTGGAAGCACAAGGCAGAGGAGGAGGAGGAGGAGGTCGCCAACGCAACCAGGGCACCGCCAGCACCTCAGAAGGCAGGGTTAGCATGGCCGAAATGTGGAAAAGCTTTGTCAGCACGCCACAACAAACAGCAGCACCAGCAGCTCAGATGGAACGTCTTAGCAGGAGGCAGCATTTTACCAACATGGTGGAGCAGTATGTGTGCACACGCCTACATGTAGTGAATGACGGGTCTGCCCCCTTCAACTTCTGGGTCTCCAAATTGGGCACATGGCTTGAGCTTGCCCTTTACGCCTTGGAGGTGCTGGCGTGCCCTGCAGCCAGTGTATTATCTGAACGGGTATTTAGCACGGCTGGGGGCGTTATAACAGACAAGCGCAGCCGCCTGTCCAGAGACAATGTGGACAAGCTCACGTTCATTAAAATGAACCAGGCATGGATCCCACGGGACTTTTCCGTACCTTATGCAGAATAGCAATGGATACCGACCTTACCCACCCATTGTTCCATTTTTGCTCTTTCTCACTCTTTTGGGGTGTACCCTCATTTAAAATTTTTGAAAAGAAGCAGTGTTGGCTACCTCGTCCTCCTCCTCAGGGCCAGATTAATGTAGGGGCTATTGGAGCTGCAGCTCCAGGCCCCTACCTTTTATATAGGCCCCGGGTTGGCCATATTCACTGTTACCGCTCTTCTGTCACTTGTAAACACAGAAGTCTGGCTTCTATGCTCGCTTCCCCAGGCAGCACCCTCAGAACCTCCCCACACAGCGTGAAGGCCGGACAAGGAGGGACAGTTGGCGATGCATGGATGTGTTTATGGGCTTCAGAGACAGCATCCCATGTTGAATTAGGCATGCATGGCTGCACCCTTCCTCCTCTGGGTGCATGGCAAGGCACGGCCCTTAAGGCCCTTCAAAATCCTCAGCACCAAGCCCATGATGCTGTTAATCCGGCCCTGGTCCTCCTCCACCGCCGCTTCCACCTACACCGCCCATAGGTGTGCGCAGCCTATTGCATTAAGGTGTGCACCCCAAAGTTGAAATACACATGCATGTGTTTGCCAGCAGGGAGAGTAATGTATCGGGGCCATGTACCTGTAGGCAAGGAGAAATAGAGCAGAGCAGGTCCCAGGGAGATCTTTCCCATCTCCTCACTGGCAATGCTATGTGCCCTAGGTGATTAGGGTGTGCCCAGGCACACCCAGCACACCCTGTGCGCACGCCTATGTCACCGCCACATCCACCACCACCTCAACCTCCCTCCTACTCCATATGGGCCTCGTCCTTCAGAGATGAAGAAGAACATTGTTTTATTTTTCTGTTTTTTTTTTGTTGTTTTAAGTTATTTCCCTATCCACATTTGTTTGCAGAGCACTTGCCATGCTCTTAATTACGTTTTGCTGCCATTTGCAGCACTCTAGCCCTTTCCTTTGGTGTTTTAGAGCCATTTTAGTGCCTTAAAGTTCGGGTCCCCATTGACTTCAATGGGGTTCGGTGTCCGGGAAAAGTTCGGTAAAAGTCCGGGACACGGACCCGGACTTTTTTTTAAAGTTCGGCCGAACCCGTCGAACACGGACATCTAGGTGTTCGCTCAACCCTAATGTTAACTACACCCCGCAATTGTTTTGTAAAACACAGTGGGATTTGCAGAATCAGATTGCATGGTTGTGAACACCCATGTGATCAGATTCTGGTGCGGACAAAAAAAGGATCCTGCGCGAGTTTGGTGCGATTGCGGTGTGAATTGAGCCATACAGAATAAATGGCTCAAATCGCACTGCTGCAAAATCGCTATGATTTGAGCAGGAATACAGTGTGATTCCTGTTCAAATTGCATGTGGTTCCCGCACTGCACCAGTTACCAAATTACGAGGTTTGTATGCAAATGCTAGAAGTCTGGCCAACAAGATGGGAGAACTGAAGCTGCTAATGTAGGGGGAGGATTTTGATTTTGTGGGAATTTCAGAGCCTGACACAGCTCTCATGATTGGCTGACGACCATTCAGGGGTATTCCCTATATTGCAGAGAAGGTAAAAAAGTGGGTGGGGTATGCCTGTATATCAAGAAAAATGTGCAGGTAAATATGAGGGACGATATCACAAATGCAGCTAAGGAGGAGGTGGACTACCTATGGGTAGAACTTCAAAAGGAAGGCACTATACGGAAGGTAATATTGGGTGTATGCTTTAGGCTCCCTAAACAAAGGGAGGAGGGGGAGGAGGACCTCCTATCACAGCTTGGAATGGCAGCAAGGATTGGAAGTGTCGTTATAATGGGGGATTTTAATTATCCAGATATAGACCGGGCAGAAGGAATCACACATTCGTCTAAGGATCGCCAGTTCCTAAATGTATTGCAGGACAATTTCATGGGTCAGATGGTGAACGTACCGACAAGAAACAATGCATTATTATACCTACTGATTACTAACAATACAGACCTGATCACAGATATAGAAAAACGGGGCTACTTAGGAATAGTGTTGAGCGAACACGGACTGTATTATTCGTGTTCTTACCGAATAATTGGATTTTTTGTACCCGAACACGGACACGGACACTTTACTGTATGTTCGGGTAAAAATCCGTGTTCGGTCGTTTTATTTCCGGGTTTTGCATGCTTTGGCGCTCTTTTCATGGCGGGCTTTCAACAGCCAATCAACAATCGTTTAACTGGTGTGCCTTAAGCCATCCCAGCCATGCCTGCAAATGTCTCAGTAGCTGTGATTGGCCGTCTGAAACATAGAAACATAGAAACATAGAATGTGTCGGCAGATAAGAACCATTTGGCCCATCTAGTCTGCCCAATATATCTGAATCCTATGAATAGTCCCTGGCCCTATCTTGTATGAAGGATAGCCTTATGCCTATCCCATGCATGCTTAAACTCCTTCACTGTATTTGCAGCTACCACTTCTGCAGGAAGGTTATTCCATGCATCCACTACTCTCTCAGTAAAGTAATACTTCCTCATATTACTTTTAAACCTTTGCCCCTCTAATTTAAAACTGTGTCCTCTTGTGGTAGTTTTTCTTCTTTTAAATATGCTCTCCTCCTTTACCGAGTTGATTCCCTTTATGTATTTAAATGTTTCTATCATATCCCCTCTGTCTCTTCTTTCTTCCAAGCTATACATGTTAAGGTCCTTTATCCTTTCCTGGTAAGTTTTTTCCTGCAATCCATGTACTAGTTTAGTAGCTCTTCTCTGAACTCTCTCTAGAGTATCTATATCCTTCTGGAGATATGGCCTCCAGTACTGCGCACAATACTCCAAGTGAGGTCTCACCAGTGTTCTGTACAGCGGCATAAGCACTTCTCTCTTTCTACTGCTTATACCTCTCCCTATACATCCAAGCATTCTGCTGGCATTTCGTGCTGCTCTATTACATTGTCTTCCCACCTTTAAGTCTTCTGAAATAATTACTCCTAAATCCCTTTCCTCAGATACTGAGGTCAGGACTGTGTCAAATATTCTATATTCTGCCCTTGGGTTTTTACGCCCCAGGTGCATTATCTTGCACTTATCCACATTAAATTTCAGTTGCCAGAGTTCTGACCATTCTTCTAGTTTTCCTAAATCCTTTTCCATTTGGCGTTTCCCTCCAGGAACATCAACCCTGTTACATATCTTTGTGTCATCAGCAAAAAGACAAACCTTACCATCGAGGCCTTTTGCAATATCACTTATGAAGATATTAAACAAAATTGGTCCCAGTACAGATCCCTGAGGTACCCCACTGGTAACATGACCTTGTTCTGAATGTTCTCCATTGACTACAACCCTCTGTTGTCTGTCACTCAGCCACTGCCTAATCCACTCAACAATATGGGAGTCCATGCTCAATGACTGCAGTTTATTGATAAGTCTTCTATGTGGGACAGTGTCAAAAGCCTTACTAAAATCTAGATATGCAATGTCTACTGCACCTCCACCGTCTATTATTTTAGTCACCCAGTCAAAAAAATCTATAAGATTTGTTTGACATGATCTCCCTGAAGTAAACCCATGTTGTTTTTCATCTTGCAATCCATGGGATTTAAGATGTTCCACAATCCTATCCTTTAATAGGGTTTCCATTAATTTGCCTACTATTGATGTCAGACTCACTGGTCTATAGTTGCTCGATTCCTCCCTACTACCTTTCTTGTGAATGGGCACGACATTTGCCAATTTCCAATCTTCTGGGACGACTCCTGTTACTAATGATTGGTTAAATAGATCTGTTAATGGTTTTGCCAGCTCACCACTAAGTTCTTTTAATAATCTTGGGTGTATCCCATCAGGACCCTGTGACTTATTTGTCTTCACTTTAGACAGCAATCTTAGAATGTCTTCCTCTGTAAAGACACATGCATGAAATGATTCATTAGTCATCCTTTCAAGTGGAGGTCCTTCTCCTTTTTCTTCTGTAAAAACTGAACAGAAGTATTCATTAAGGCAGTCAGCTAGCCCTTTATTTTCTTCTACATACCTTCCGTCCTTTGTTTTTAATTTAGTTATTCCTTGTTTTAATTTCCTTTTTTCATTTATATATCTGAAGAATGTCTTATCCCCCTTTTTCATAGACTGAGCTAGTTTTTCTTCTGCCTGCGCTTTAGAAGTTCTGAAGCATGTGACCAAGTCTTTATAAGTTCCAGGCAGCCGCAGCGTCTTCATTCTGCTGCTTAGATCAGGGACAGAGCACACATCAACGTGCTGGCTGCTGATTAGGGAAAGACAGGCAGGAAAAAACCATTTGTGTCCGGATAGAATTGAGGGACAGGTCGGAGTGTTTAGGCAGGGCGAGTTGTAGGCATTTTAGGGATAGAGTCTGCTGAATTATAGGGTCAGTGTCTTCTACAAAGTACAATCGATATTGCTGTGTGGGGGGTGGGGTGACTCTGCACTCAATCCTGATCTACGATCTCTTCTCAATCCTGTTAGGGAGAGGCTGCTGCTGCTGAATTTTAGGGAAACTGTGTTCTACAAACTACAATCGATATTGCTGTGTGGTGTGGGATAGGAGATAGGCAGGTGTCAGTGATCCACATCCATTTTTCTGTGTGTGAGCTGCAGTGAACACAATCTTTTTGGGCTGCAGTGAACACAATCTTTTTGGGGTGCAGTGAACAACGTCCTTTTTGGGGTGCAGTGAACAAAATCTTTTTGGGGTGCAGTGAACAAAATCCTTTTTGGGGTGCAGTGAACAACATCCTTTTTGGGGTGCAGTGAACACAATCTTTGTGGGGTGCAGTGAACACAATCTTTTTGGGGTGCAGTGAACAACATCCTTTTTGGGGTGCAGTGAGCAAAATCCTTTTTGGGGTGCAGTGAACAAAATCCTTTTTGGGGTGCAGTGAACACAATCTTTGTGGGGTGCAGTGAACACAATATTTTTGGGGTGGAGTGAACAAAATCCTTTTTGGGGTGCAGTGAACAACATCCTTTTTGGGGTGCAGTGAACAAAATCCGTTTTGGGGTGCAGTGAACACAATCTTTTTGGGGTGCAGTGAACACAATCTTTGTGGGGTGCAGTGAACACAATCTTTTTGGGGTGCAGTGAACAAAATCCTTTTTGGGGTGCAGTGAACAACATCCTTTTTGGGGTGCAGTGAACAAAATCCTTTTTGGGGTGCAGTGAACACAATCTTTTTGGGGTGCAGTGAACAAAATCCTTTGTGGGGTGCAGTGAACACAATCTTTGTGGGGTACAGTGAACAGAATCTTTGTGGGGTGCAGTGAACACAATCTTTGGGGGGTACAGTGAACACAATCTTTTTGGGGTGCAGTGAACAAAATCCTTTGTGGGGTGCAGTGAACACAATCTTTGGGGGGTACAGTTAACATAAATCTTTTTGGGGTGCAGTGAACAAAATCCTTTGTGGGGTGCAGTGAACACAATCTTTGTGGGGTGCAGTGAACACAATCTTTTTGGGGTGCAGTGAACAAAATCCTTTTTGGGGTGCAGTGAACAACATCCTTTTTGGGGTGCAGTGAACACAATCTTTTTGGGGTGCAGTGAACAAAATCCTTTGTGGGGTGCAGTGAACACAATCTTTGTGGGGTACAGTGAACAGAATCTTTGTGGGGTGCAGTGAACACAATCTTTGGGGGGTACAGTGAACACAATCTTTTTGGGGTGCAGTGAACAAAATCCTTTGTGGGGTGCAGTGAACACAATCTTTGGGGGGTACAGTGAACACAATCTTTTTGGGGTGCAGTGAACAAAATCCTTTGTGGGGTGCAGTGAACACAATCTTTGTGGGGTGCAGTGAACACAATCTTTTTGGGGTGCAGTGAACAACATCCTTTTTGGGGTGCAGTGAACAACATCCTTTTTGGGGTGCAGTGAACACAATCTTTTTGGGGTGCAGTGAACAAAATCCTTTGTGGGGTGCAGTGAACACAATCTTTGTGGGGTACAGGGAACAGAATCTTTGTGGGGTGCAGTGAACACAATCTTTGGGGGGTACAGTGAACACAATCTTTTTGGGGTGCAGTGAACAAAATCCTTTTAGGGTGCAGTGAACACAATCTTTGTGGGGTGCAGTGAACAAAATCCTTTTTGAGGTGCAGTGAACACAATCTTTGTGGGGTGCAGTGAACACAATCTTTGTGGGGTACAGTGAACACAATCTCATACTTCTGAAGATTTGAGGGTGCTGCCTGTTCCATACTCCTCCTCCTACTGCTCAACCATCCTTTTAGGGGTACAAACAATAGTAATTGGGGCCTAGTGTGGTGGTGTATGTGTGAGATACATACACTTTCTTTTTGATCATATTTTCTATTCCGCTATTCAATTAAAACCTTTGGGGATCAATTAAATTGCGTGATAGTCTGTGTCGGTACGTGTGAGTTCCACCTTTCCAAGTTTTTGGGGTTCATCTCATACTTCTGAAGATTTGAGGGTGCTGCCTGTTCCATACTCCTCCTCCTACTCCTCAACCATCCTTTTAGGGGTACAAACAATAGTAATTGGGGCCTAGTATGGTGGTGTACGTGTGAGATACATACACTTTCTTTTTGATCATATTTTCTATTCCGCTATTCAATTAAAACCTTTGGGGATCAATTAAATTGCGTGATAGTCTGTGTCGGTACGTGTGAGATCCACCTTTCCAAGTTTTTGGGGTTCATCTCATACTTCTGAAGATTTGAGGGTGCTGCCTGTTCCATACTCCTCCTCCTACTGCTCAACCATCCTTTTAGGGGTACAAACAATAGTAATTGGGGCCTAGTGTGGTGATGTACGTGTGAGATACATACACTTTCTTTTTGATAATATTTTCTATTCCGCTATTCAATTAAAACCTTTGGGGATCAATTAAATTGCGTGATAGTCTGTGTCGGTACGTGTGAGATCCACCTTTCCAAGTTTTTGGGGTTCATCTCATACTTCTGAAGATTTGAGGGTGCAGCCTGTTCCATACTCCTCCTCCTACTCCTCAACCATCCTTTTAGGGGTACAAACAATAGTAATTGGGGCCTAGTGTGGTGGTGTACGTGTGAGATACATACACTTTCTTTTTGATCATATTTTCTATTCCGCTATTCAATTAAAACCTTTGGGGATCAATTAAATTGCGTGATAGTCTGTGTTGGTACGTGTGAGATCCACCTTTCCAAGTTTTTGGGGTTCATCTCATACTTCTGAAGATTTGAGGGTGCTGCCTGTTCCATACTCCTCCTCCTACTCCTCAACCATCCTTTTAGGGGTACAAACAATAGTAATTGGGGCCTAGTGTGGTGGTGTACGTGTGAGATACATACACTTTCTTTTTGATCATATTTTCTATTCCGCTATTCAATTAAAACCTTTGGGGATCAATTAAATTGCGTGATAGTCTGTGTTGGTACGTGTGAGATCCACCTTTCCAAGTTTTTGGGGTTCATCTCATACTTCTGAAGATTTGAGGGTGCTGCCTGTTCCATACTCCTCCTCCTACTCCTCAACCATCCTTTTAGGGGTACAAACAATAGTAATTGGGGCCTAGTGTGGTGGTGTACGTGTGAGATACATACACTTTCTTTTTGATCATATTTTCTATTCCGCTACTCAATTAAAACCTTTGGGGATCAATTAAATTGCGTGATAGTCTGTGTCGGTACGTGTGAGATCCACCTTTCCAAGTTTTTGGGGTTCATCTCATACTTCTGAAGATTTGAGGGTGCTGCCTGTTCCATACTCCTCCTCCTACTGCTCAACCATCCTTTTAGGGGTACAAACAATAGTAATTGGGGCCTAGTGTGGTGGTGTACGTGTGAGATACATACACTTTCTTTTTGATCATATTTTCTATTCCGCTATTCAATTAAAACCTTTGGGGATCAATTAAATTGCGTGATAGTCTGTGTCGGTACGTGTGAGATCCACCTTTCCAAGTTTTCGGGGTTCATCTCATACTTCTGAAGATTTGAGGGTGCTGCCTGTTCCATACTCCTCCTCCTACTGCTCAACCATCCTTTTAGGGGTACAAACAATAGTAATTGGGGCCTAGTGTGGTGGTGTACGTGTGAGATACATACACTTTCTTTTTGATCATATTTTCTATTCCGCTATTCAATTAAATCCTTTGGGGATCAATTAAATTGCGTGATAGTCTGTGTCGGTACGTGTGAGATCCACCTTTCCAAGTTTTTGGGGTTCATCTCATACTTCTGAAGATTTGAGGGTGCTGCCTGTTCCATACTCCTCCTCCTACTGCTCAACCATCCTTTTAGGGGTACAAACAATAGTAATTGGGGCCTAGTGTGGTGGTGTACGTGCGAGATACATACACTTTTTTTGATCATATTTCCTATTCCGCAATTCAATAAAAACCTTTGAGGATCAATTGAATTGCGGGATAGTCTGTGTCAGTACGTGTGAGATCCACCTTTCCAAGTTTTTGAGGTTCATCTCATACTTCTGAAGATTTGAGGGTGCTGCCTGTTCCATACTCCTCCTCCTACTCCTCAACCATCCTTTTAGGGGTAGAAACAATAGTAATTGGGGCCTAGTGTGGTTTTGTACGTGCGAGATACATACACTTTTTTGGATCATATTTCCTATTCCGCTATTCAATAAAAACCTTTCTAGGGCAAGATCTTAAATTACAGAAATATGAGGAGACCGTCAAATAAGGGCCGTGGCCTGGGTCGTGGTGCTGCTGGTAGAGCTCCTGTTGCAAGGAGAGGACATGGTCGATCTGTGCCAGCTACAAGCACAAGTGAAACGCCTTCCTCAAGTGTGAGTAGGCGACAGAACCTGCATCAGTATTTGGTAGGGCATCATACGCCCCTAGAAGTGATGAGGCCAGAACAAGTGGAGGCTATAGTAGATTGGTTTGCTGCTGACAGTGCCTCCAGTTCCTTCACATTGTCTCCCACCCAGTCTACTGCAGAAAGGTCACAGTTGGCACCTGCAGCCGATGTCCAACCGTCTTTCACCTCACCCCCTTGCAAATCAGGCAAGCAGTCTGAGCCCCAAGCCATACAGCAGTCTCTTCTTCTTTTTGATGACTCTGTCAGCAGGGTTTCCCAGGGCCATCCACCTAGCCCTGCCCCAGAAGTGGAAGAGATTGAGTGCAGCGATGCCCAACCACTTATTTCCCAAGATGAGTACATGCAAGGATCATCGCAGCACGTCTCCGATGATGACGAAACGCAGGTGCCAACTGCTGCGGCGTTCAGCATTGTGGAGACCGACAAGGAGGGCAGGGGTGAAGACTGGGTGGAAGATGATGTGGAGGACGATGAGGTCCTCGACCCCACATGGAATGAACGTCATGCAGGTGACCTGAGTAGTTTGGAGGAAGAGGCGGTGGTCGCACAGAGCCACCAGCACAGCAGAAGAGGGAGCAGGGTGCAGAAGCGGAGCGGCCGTGCCCTAGACACTACGCCCGCTACTGCCCAACGCAGTAAGGGAACGAGCGCACCAAAGTCAGCTCAAAGGAGTTCTCTAGCGTGGAAGTTCTTTAGAAAATGTGCTGATGACAGGACACGAGTGGTTTGCACCCTGTGCAATCAGAGCTTGAAGCGAGGCATAAACCTTCTCAACCTGAGCACAACCTGCATGATCAGGCATCTAAGTGCAAAGCACGAGCTGCAGTGGAGTACACACCTTCAAAACCAAGAAATGTCTCTGGCTCATCCTGCTTCCTCTTCTGCTGCAGTCTCGGCCGCTCCAGCCACATCTGTAGTGATACCGGCACCTGCCACCCCGCAAACAGACGATCTGTCAGCAACACCACCACCTGGGTCACCAACAAGCATCTCCACAATGTCCCGTGGAAGCGTTCAGCTTTCCATCTCCCAAACACTTGAGAGGAAGAGGAAGTACCCCCCTACCCACCCGCGATCCCTGGCCCTGAATGCCAGCATTTCAAAATTATTGGCCTTTGAAATGCTGTCATTCCGTCTGGTGGAGACGCACAGTTTTAAAAACCTTATGTCGGTGGCTGTCCCACAGTACGTCGTGCCCAGCCGCCACTACTTTTCCAGGCAAGCCATCCCTTCCCTGCACAACCAAGTGGGGGAAAAAATCAGGTGTGCACTGCGCAACGCCATCTGTGCCAAGGTCCACCTAACTACCGATACGTGGACCAGTAAGCACGGTCAGGGGCGTTATATCTCCCTAACGGCACACTGGGTAAATGCAGTGGTGGATGGGCCTGAGGCGGATAGCAATTTGGCGCATGTCCTTCCACCACCGAGGATTGCAGGGCGCTTCAGTTTGCCTCCTGTTCCTAACTCCTCCTACTCCGCTTCCTCATCCTCTACCGCCTCCTCATCCAGACAGCGTAACACCTTCACCACCAACTTCAGCACGGCCAGGGGTAAACGACAGCAGGCAGTTTTACAACTTGCCTGTTTGGGGGACAAACCACACACCGCGCAGGAGTTGTGGAGGAGCATGGAACAGCAGACAAATGAGTGGTTGCTGCCAGCGAGCCTTAAGCCCGGCCTGGGCACGCTGGTAGACGCCATGCTGCTGGCATTCCCATCTGACAGCGGGGCCGCAGTGGAAGCACAAGGCAGAGGAGGAGGAGGAGGAGGAGGAGGTCGCCAACGCAACCAGGGCACTGCCAGCACCTCAGAAGGCAGGGTTAGCATGGCCGAAATGTGGAAAAGCTTTGTCAGCACGCCACAACAAACAGCAGCACCAGCAGCTCAGATGGAACGTCTTAGCAGGAGGCAGCATTTTACCAACATGGTGGAGCAGTATGTGTGCACACGCCTACATGTAGTGAATGACGGGTCTGCCCCCTTCAACTTCTGGGTCTCCAAATTGGGCACATGGCCTGAGCTTGCCCTTTACGCCTTGGAGGTGCTGGCGTGCCCTGCAGCCAGTGTATTATCTAAACGGGTATTTAGCACGGCTGGGGGGCGTTATAACAGACAAGCGCAGCCGCCTGTCCAGAGACAATGTGGACAAGCTCACGTTCATTAAAATGAACCAGGCATGGATCCCACGGGACTTTTCCGTACCTTGTGCAGAATAGCAATGGATACCGACCTTACCCACCCATTGTTCCATTTTTGCTCTTTCTCACTCTTTTGGGGTGTACCCTCATTTAAAATTTGTGAAAAGAAGCAGTGTTGGCTACCTCGTCCTCCTCCTCAGGGCCAGATTAACGTAGGGGCTATTGGAGCTGCAGCTCCAGGCCCCTACCTTTTATATAGGCCCCGAGTTGGCCATATTCACTGTTACCGCTCTTCTGTCACTTGTAAACACAGAAGTCTGGCTTCTATGCTCGCTTCCCCAGGCAGCACCCTCAGAACCTCCCCACACAGCGCGAAGGCCGGACAAGGAGGGACAGTTGCCGATGCATGGATGTGTTTATGGGCTTCAGAGACAGCATCCCATGTTGAATTAGGCATGCATGGCTGCACCCTTCCTCCTCTGGGTGCATGGCAAGGCACGGCCCTTAAGGCCCTTCAAAATCCTCAGCACCAAGCCCATGATGCTCTTAATCCGGCCCTGGTCCTCCTCCACCGCCGCTTCCACCTACACCGCCCATAGGTGTGCGCAGCCTATTGCATTAAGGTGTGCACCCCAAAGTTGAAATACACATGCATGTGTTTGCCAGCAGGGAGAGTAATGTATCGGGGCCATGTACCTGTAGGCAAAGAGAAATAGAGCAGAGCAGGTCCGAGGGAGATCTTTCCCATCTCCTCACTGGCAATGCTATGTGCCCTAGGTGATTAGGGTGTGCCCAGGCACACCCGGCACACCCTGTGCGCATGCCTATGTCACCGCCACATCCACCACCACCTCAACCTCCCTCCTACTCCATATGGGCCTCGTCCTTCAGAGATGAAGAAGAACATTGTTTTATTTTTCTGTTTTTTTTTGTTGTTTTAAGTTATTTCCCTATCCACATTTGTTTGCAGAGCACTTGCCATGCTCTTAATTACGTTTTGCTGCCATT
Source organism: Pelophylax lessonae (assembly GCF_965119305.1). Lineage (NCBI taxonomy): Eukaryota > Metazoa > Chordata > Amphibia > Anura > Ranidae > Pelophylax > Pelophylax lessonae. The sequence continues at coordinate 466,126,331 of NC_138768.1, read as the reverse complement.
TGCAGCACTCTAGCCCTTTCCTTTGGTGTTTTAGAGCCATTTTAGTGCCTTAAAGTTCGGGTCCCCATTGACTTCAATGGGGTTCGGTGTCCGGGAAAAGTTCGGTAAAAGTCCGGGACACGGACCCGGACTTTTTTTTAAAGTTCGGCCGAACCCGTCGAACACGTCGTTTACTTAGGAAACAATGACCACAAGTCAATTCATGTCAGTTTAAATTGAAGAAATAGGAAACACAAGGGTAATACAAGGACACTGAATCTCAAAAGAGCAAATTTCCCTAATCTGCGCTCCTTGCTAGACAATATAAAATGGGATAAAATCCTTGGAACAAAGAACATGGAGGAAAAATGGGAGTGCTTCAAGAACATCCTAAATAAAGGCATTGGCCAGTGCATTCCAACTGGGAATACGTTTAAAAGACTTAAAATCAACCCTGGGTGGCTAAACTCCAACATAAAAAGGCATATTAAAACTAAAGAAAAGGCCTTCAAAAAATACGAGGCTGAGGGGTCATTGGCAGCATTTCAACATTACAAAGAATGCAATAAGAAGGGCACAATCAAGGCGGCTAAAATAGAACATGAAAGGCACATAGCGGAAGAGAGTAAAAAAAACCCCAAGAAATTATTTAAGTATATAAATAGTAAGAAAGTGGGGACAGAACACATTGGTCCCATAAAAGACGATAAAGGGAATCTGGCTACAAAGGACAGAGAGAAGGTGAAGGTGCTAAATAAATTTTTTCCTCAGTCTTCACAAAAGAATTGGGGGATACAATAACACAGCTTGTAATGTTAAAATAAATAATACATCACAGGAAGCACCCTCATGGTTAACAGAAGACAGACTAAGAACTAGACTTGAAAAACTAAATAAGTCTCTGGGACCAGATGGCTTACACCCACGGATACTTAAAGAACTCAGCCAGGTGATAGCCAGACCATTGTTACTAATTTTTATGAATAGTCTACTGACGGAAATGGTGCCAGCTTATTGGAAAAAAGCCAATGTGGTACAAATATTTAAAAAAGGGTCGAGATGTATCCCGGGAAACTACAGGCCGGGTAGCCTAACATCAGTAGTCTGCAAGCTATTGGAGGTGGATGATAAAGGACTATATACAAGACTTTAGTAGTGAAAACAGTATTATTAATAGTAATCAGCATGGATTCATAAGAATCATGAAGAATCGTTCTTGCAAGACCAATCTTTTAACCTTCTATGAAGACGTAAGCTGCCATCTAGATAAAGGAAGGCCTGTGGATGTGATGTATCTCAACTTTGCAAAGGCATTTGATAAAGTTCCCCACAAGTGCTTACTGTACAAACTAAGGTACATAGGTTTGGACCATAGGTTGAGAACCTGGATTGAAAACTGGCTCCAGGGGCGAGTCCAGAGAGTGGTGATAAATGGGTACTCGGATTGGTCGGGTGTGGAAAGTGGGGTCCCCCAGGGATCTGTCTTGGGACTAATCCTGTTTAATTTATTCATAAATGATCTAGAGGATGGAATAACCAGAACAATCTTGGTATTTACGGACAATACTAAGCTAAGCAGGCCAATATCTTTTATACATGACGTGGTAACCTTACAAGAAGACCTGAAAAAATAATGGGGTGGGCAAGTACATGGCAAATGAGGTTTAATGTTGAAAAATGTATGGTAATGTACTTGGGTGTCAGAAGTACAAATGCAGGTTACTGGCTAGGGGGTGAACCTCTGGGTGAATCTAAGATAGAAAAGGACCTAGGGGTCCTAGTAGACAACAGGCTTGGCAATGGCATGCAATGCCAAGGCGCTGCAAGCAAAGCCAACAGAATACTGGCATGTTTAAAAAAGGGGATTCACTCCAGAGATAATACGATTATTCTCCCACTCTATAAGACCCTGGTCTGGCCACATCTTGAGTATGCCGTCCAGTTTTAGGTACCGGTCCTCAGAAAGGATGTGCTGGAACTAGAGAGAGTCCAGAGAAGGGCAAAAAAGAGAATTAGGGGAATGGAGGACATCAGCTATGAGGAAAGACTAAAAGCATTGAACTAGAGTTGATCGAACACCTGGATGTCCAGTTTCGGCGGGTCCGGCCGAACTTGAAAAAAAAGTCCGGGTTCGTGACCCGGACTTAACCTGAACTTTACCCCGATACCGAACCCCATTGAAGTCAATGGTGACCCGAACTTTTGAGCACTAAAATGGCTCTGAAAAACACATGGAAAGGGCTAGAGGGCAAATGGCAGCAAAATCTTCTTAAGAGCATGGCAAGTGCTCTGCAAACAAATGTGGATAGGGAAATAACGTAAAATAACATAAAATACATAAAAATAAAAAATAATAATCTTGAATGATATAGGAGGAGGACGAGGCCCATATGGAGTAGGAGGTTGAAGTGGCGGTGGATATGGCGGTGTAGGTGGAAGCGGCAGCGGCGGTGGAGGAGGAGGACGAGGTTGCCAACACTGGTTTTGGTTTTTAGTTTAATTTTTTTTTAAATTAGGGTACACCCCAAAAGAGTAAGAAAGATCAAATACAGCAATGGCTGGGTAAGGCCGGTATACATGTCTATTCTGCCCAAGGTACGGACAAGTCCTGTGGGATTCATGCCTGGTTCATTTTAATGAACGTGAGCTTGTCCACATTGGCTCTGGACAGGCGGCTACGCTTGTCTGTGATAACGCACCCAGCCGTGCTAAATACACGTTCAGATAATACACTGGCTGCCGGGCAGGACAGCACTGCCAAGGCGTAAAGGGCAAGCTCAGGCCATGTGCCCAACTTGGAGACCCAGAAGTTGAAGGGGGCAGACCCATCATTCAGTATGTCTAGGTGTGTGCACACATACTGCTCCACCTTGTTAGTGCTGGGTCGTGGTGCTGCTGGTGGAGCTCCTGTTGCAAGAAGAGGATGTGGTCGATCTGTGCCAGCTACACGCACAAGTGAAACACCTTTCTCAGCTGCGAGTAGGCGACAGAACCTGCAGCAGTATTTGGCAGGGCCTAATGTGCCTCTACAAATGTTGAGGCCAGAACAAATACAGGCGATAGTAGATTAGGTTGCATGGTTTCCCAGGGCCATCCACCTAGCCCTGCCCCAGAAGTGGAAGAGATTGAGTGCACTGATGCCCAACTGCTTATGTCTCAAGATGAGTACATGGGAGGACCATCACAGCATGTCTCGGATGATGATGAAACACAAGTGCCAACTGCTGCGGAATTCCGAATTGTGGAGACCAACAAGGAGGGCAGGGATGAAGACTTGGTGGAAGACGATGTGGAGGACAATGAGGTCCTCGACCCCACATGGAATGAAGGTCATGCAGGTGACCTGAGTAGTTTGGAGGAAGAGGCGGTGGTCGCACAGAGCCACCAGCACAGCAGAAGAGGGAGCAGGGTGCAAAAGCGGAGCGGCCGTGCCCTAGACACTATGCCTGCTACTGCCTAACGCAGCAAGGGACGAGCACACCAAAGCCAGCTCAAAGGAGTTCCCTAGCGTGGCAGTTCTTCAGACAATGTGATGACAGGACACGAGTGGTTCGCACGGTGTGCAATCAGAGCCTGAAGCGAGGCATAAACCTTCTCAACCTGATCACAACCTGCATGACCAGACATTTAAGTGCAAAGCACGAGCTGCAGTGAAGTAGACACCTCAAAAACCAAGGAAGGTCTCTGGCTCCTCCTGCTTCCTCTTCTGCTGCAGTCTTGGCCTCTTCATCCACCTTTGTAGTGACAGTGGCACCTGCCACACCGCAAACAGAGGATCTGCCAGCAACACCACCACCTGGGTCACCAACAACCATCTCCACAATGTCCCGTGGAAGCGTTCAGCTTTCTATCTCCCAAACACTGGAGCGGATCTGCCAGCAACACCACCACCTGGGTCACCAACAACCATCTCCACAATGTCCCGTGGAAGCGTTCAGCTTTCTATCTCCCAAACACTGGAGCGGAAGAGGAAGAGGCAGCTCTGGGCCTAGCCGGTTTGACGCATATACCTTGCCTGGCACATGTGCTGAATTTGGTGGTACAGAGGTTCCTTAAAAATTACCCCAATATGTCAGAGCTGCTGCAGAAAGTGCGGGCCGTCTGTGCGCACTTTCGGCATTCTCACCCTGCTGCTGCTCGCCTGTCAGCACTGCAGCATAACTTCGGCCTTCCCGCTCACCGCCTCATATGTGACGTGCCCACAAGTTGGAACTCCACCTTGCACATGCTGGCCAGACTTATTGATTGACTTATTGATTGACTTATTGACTTATTTATTGATAAGTGGAATACAACAACAGTATCCAATGGGTGTAGCTCTCTGTAACATATGCAGACTAGGCCGCAATTTATTTTTTTTCCCCTAAATGGGTTTTTATTGATAAGCGGAATACAACAACAGTATCCAGTGGGTGTATCTCACTGTAACATATGCAGACTAGGCCGCAATTTTTTTTTTCCCCTAAATGGGTTTTTATTGATAAGCGGAATACAACTACAGTATCCAATGGGTGTATCTCACTGTAACATATGCAGACTAGGCCGCAATTTATTTTTTTCCCCTAAATGGGTTTTTATTGATAAGCGGAATACAACAAAAGTATCCAATGGGTGTATCTCACTGTAACATATGCGGACTAGGCCGCAGTTTATTTATTTTTTTCCCTAAATGGGTTTTTATTGCTAAGCGGAATACAACTACAGTATCCAATGGGTGTATCTCACTGTAACATATGCAGACTAGGCCGCAGTTTATTTATTTTCTTCCCTAAATGGGTTTTTATTGCAAAGCGGAATACAACTACAGTATCCAATGGGTGTATCTCACTGTAACATATGCAGACTACGCCGCAATTTATTTTTTTTCCCCCTAAATGGGTTTTTATTGATAAGCGGAATACAACAACAGTATCCAATGGGTGTATCTCACTGTAACATATGCAGACTACGCCGCAATTTATTTTTTTTCCCCTAAATGGTTTTTTATTGATAAGCGGAATACAACAACAGTATCCAATGGGTGTATCTCACTGTAACATATGCAGACTAGGCCGCAATTTTTTTTTCCCCCTAAATGGGTTTTTATTGATAAGCGGAATACAACTACAGTATCCAATGGGTGTATCTCACTGTAACATATGCAGACTAGGCCGCAGTTTATTTTTTTTCCCTAAATGGGTTTTTATTGCAAAGCGGAATACAACTACAGTATCCAATGGGTGTATCTCCCTGTAACATATGCAGACTACGCCGCAATTTATTTTTTTTCCCCCTAAATGGGTTTTTATTGATAAGCGGAATACAACAACAGTATCCAATGGGTGTATCTCACTGTAACATATGCAGACTACGCCGCAATTTATTTTTTTTCCCCTAAATGGGTTTTTATTGATAAGCGGAATACAACAACAGTATCCAATGGGTGTATCTCACTGTAACATATGCAGACTAGGCCGCAATTTATTTATTTTCCCCTAAATGGGTTTTTATTGGTAAGCGGAATACAACAACAGTATCCAATGGGTGTATCTCACTGTAACATATGCAGAATACGCTGCAATTTATTTTTTTCCCCCTAAATGGGTTTTTATTGATAAGCGGAATACAACAACAGTATCCAATGGGTGTATCTCACTGTAACATATGCAGACTAGGCCGCAACTTATTTTTTTTCCCCTAAATGGGTTTTTATTGATAAGCGGAATACAACAACAGTATCCAATGGGTGTATCTCACTGTAACATATGCAGACTAGGCCGCAGTTTATTTTTTTTCCCTAAATGGGTTTTTATTGCTAAGCGGAATACAACTACAGTATCCAATGGGTGTATCTCACTGTAACATATGCAGACTAGGCCGCAATTTATTTTTTTCCCCCTAAATGGGTTTTTATTGATAAGCGGAATACACCAACAGTATCCAATGAGTGTATCTCACTGTAACATATGCAGACTAGGCCACAGTTTATTTTTTTTCCCTAAATGGGTTTTTAATGATAAGCGGAATACAACTACAGTATCCAATGGGTGTATCTCACTGTAACATATGCAGACTAGCCCGCAATTAAATTTTTTCCCACTAAATGGGTTTTTATTGATAAGCGGAATACAACAACAGTATCCAATGCGTGTATCTCACTGTGACATATGCAGACTAGGTTGCAATTTTATTTTTTTCCCCTTAATGGGTTTTTATTGAAAAGTGGAATACAACAGCAGTATCCAATGGGTGTATCTCACTGTAACATATACAGACTAGGCTGTAATTTATTTTTTTTCCCCTAAATCGGTTTTTATTGCAAAGCGGAATACAACAGTATCCAATGGATGTATCTTACTGTAACGTAGGAATGAAAAATTTTTCTTTTTCCCTTTAATTGGTTCTTTTTGAATAGCAGATTAGAACTGCAGTGTCTAAACGCTGTAAGACAGAGTAAAATATGAAGGAAAAAAGTTTTTTTCTTTTTTAAATCCAGATTAAGCAGACACATATACACTGAGCTTGCATTACATGGCCGCTACACGCCGCACGCCTAACAGGTTGGATACTGTTGTTGTTCTATTCCGCTATTGAATAAAAAAAACATTTGAATGAAAAACTGAAAAATACTTTTTTTTCCCTAAAAACTGAAAAATAATTATTTTTGCCTTACATTGGTGCTTTTTGAAGAGCAGATTAGAAAAGCAGTGTCTAAACACTGTATGTCACTGTAAAATATGAAGGAAAAAAGTTTTTTTCTTTTTTAAATCCAGATTAACCGCTTACCGCCCGCCCGCCGTCATATGACGGCGGAGCGGAGCGACCATCATCCTGGGCCGCCGTCATATGACGGCGACACTTTAAGCAGGGCAGGCGCGCGATCGCGTGCGCGCCGCCCTGCACTGCCGGTGTTGGGGTGTCCCCGGGACACCCCCGTCACCGGCAGGGGGGAAACAGCCAATGGGCGTGGCTGTTTCCCACGTGATCGGCTGTGTTCCAATGACACAGCCGATCACAATGGAGGCGCCCGGGAGACGACCGCGCATGCGCGATCGGGAGCGCGCAGCGCGGTCATGTCGGTGGCACTGTGTTCCGTAGGAACACAGCTGTCACCGGCAGTAGTAAACAGTCACTGACAGTGACTGTTTACTATGTGATCGGTTGTGAATCCATTCACAGCCGATCACAAAATGTAAATACAGAGCAGTAACTGACTGTTACTAGCTCTTCTCTCCTCACATAGTTTCCAGTGTGAGGACAGCAGAGCTAGAAATAGTGAGGTACTGCTCTGTACACCTTGTCACAATGTAAAAGCACAGAAATAAATGTCCCCACACAGTCCTTAGCCCCCCCCCCATGTCACCTGTCACCCAACAGTCACCTCATCAGTGCCCAGAAATTGACACCCATAACGTTCACATGTGAACGCAGCGATCGCAGGCAGAATCACCGCGATTCTGCCCGCGATACGGAAATCATTGCAAATCGCGGGACGTCTGTGCGTTGCCCATGATTTGCAATAGCACCCCAAACGCTGTGCGATGTTGCCGCCATTTCCGCCTGCCGAATCGCGGTAACATCGCGCAAACAACGCATGATGCCCAAAAAAGGTACAAGAGCTTCTTTGGGGCGTCATGCGTTGTTTGCGCAATGTTACCGCGATTCGGCAGGCGGAAATCGCAGCAACATCGCACAGCATTTGGGGTGCTATTGCAAATCACGGGCAACGCACAGGCGTCCAGCGATTTGCAATGATTTCTGGATCACGGGCAGAATCGCAGTGATTCTGCCCGCGATCGCTACGCTTACATGTGGACATAGCCTAAAGTTCACCGGTCACCAGAGAGTACCGCCGTGCACCATCGCCCGTCACCTGTCACCCATCAGTGACCATCGCCCGTCACCTGTCACCCCATCAATCACCGTCACCTGTCACCCCATCAGTCATCGTCATCTGTCACCCTATCAATCATCGTCACTTGACACCCCATCAGTGATCGTCACTTGTCACCCCATCAATCATCGTCACATGTCACCCCGTCAGTGATTGTCATCTGTCACCCCATCAATCGTCGTCACTTGTCACCTCATCAATCATCGTCACCTGTCACCTCATCAATCATCGTCACCTGTCACCTCATCAGTCATCGTCACCTGTCACCCCATCAGTCATCGTCACCTGTCACCCCATCAGTCATTGTCACCTGTCACCCCATCAGTCATCGCCACCTGTCACCCCGTCAGTCATCGTCACCTGTTTGTCATATACATGCAATCACTTACTGACCGCCTAACGACTATATGCGTCGGCCATTAAAAGCTAAATACTGGGGTTATGGCAGCAGATAGCCCCCATAACCCCGGTATTTTTTTAAACGGTGGGCGGTTCGGCTTTCAGATAAGGGTGGTCCCAGTGGCGGATTCGCCACGGAATTACCCTTACAGTGCAGGGGAAGAGGTGCCCCCCCCCTCCTGCCGCGTCCCAGACGTTTTCCCAGCTTACCGGACCCGCCGGCAGCGGGGAAAACTATCCGGTCCCGGATCCTCAGAGACAGGAAGTCGAGTGAGGGCAAGATGACCCTCACTCGACTCTATGGTCTTGGAGGACCAGAGCTACGTCAAAAGATGTTGCCTAGCAACCGGTTTAAAGGGCCGCTTTTTTTTTCCCTCTTTCAACAATTTTTTTTTTTTTTTTTTTAGTGTAGTTGTGAGGTGTGAGGTCTTTTTGACCCCAGATCTCACAATAAAGAGGACCTGTCATGCCTATTTCTATTACAAGGGATGTTTACATTCCTTGTAATAGGAATAAAAATGATCAAAACATTTTTTTTTTAAACTGTGTAAAAATAAAAAAAATAATAAATAAAATAAATAGGAAAAAAAAAATTAAAGCGCCCTGTCCCCGTTAGCTCGTGCGCAGAAACAAACGCATACGCAAGTCCCGCCCACATATGTAAACGGTGTTCAAACCATACATGTGAGGTATCGCCGCGATCGTTAGAGCGAGAGCAATAATTTGAGCCCTAGCCCTCCTCTGTAACTCTAAGCTAGTAACCTGCAGAAATTTTTAAAATGTTGCCTATGGGGATTTTTAAGTACCAATGTTTGGCACCATTCTGTGAGCATGCGCAATTTTGAAGCATGACATGTTGGGTATCTAATTACTCGGCGTAACATTATCTTTCACATTATGGAAAAAAATTGGGCTAAATTTACTGTTTTCTTATTTTTTAGTTCAAAAAAGTGAATTTTTTTCAAAAAAATCGCATTTGGAAGACTGCTGCGCAAATATGGTGTGATAAAAAATATTGCAACGATCTCCATTTTATTCTCTAGGGTCTCTGCTAAAAAAAAATATATAATGTTTGGGGGATCCAAGTAGTTTTCTAGCAAAAAAAAAATGATTTTAGCTTGTAAATAGTGTTGAGCGAACACGGACTGTATTATTCGTGTTCGTACCGAATAATTGGATTTTTTGTACCCGAACACGGACACGGACACTTTACTGTATGTTCGGGTAAAAATCCGTGTTCGGTCGTTTTATTTCCGGGTTTTGCATGCTTTGGCGCTCTTTTCATGGCGGGCTTTCAACAGCCAATCAACAATCGTTTAACTGGTGTGCCTTAAGCCATCCCAGCCATGCCTGCAAATGTCTCAGTAGCTGTGATTGGCCGTCTGAAGCATGTGACCAAGTCTTTATAAGTTCGAGGCAGCCGCAGCGGCGTCATTATGCTGCTTAGATTCAGGGACAGAGCACACATCAACGTGCTGGCTGCTGATTAGGGAAAGATAGGCAGGAAAAAACCATTTGTGTCCGGATAGAATTGAGGGACAGGTCGGAGTGTTTAGGCAGGGCGAGTTGTAGGCATTTTAGGGATAGAGTCTGCTGAATTATATAGGGTCAGTGTCTTCTACAAACTACAATCGATATTGCTGTGTGGGGGGTGGGGTCTGCACTCAATCCTGATCTACGATCTCTTCTCAATCCTGTTAGGGACAGAGTCTGCTGAATTTTAGGGAAACTGTGTTCTACAAACTACAATCGATATTGCTGTGTGGTGTGGGATTGGAGATAGGCAGGTGTCAGTGATCCACATCCATTTTTCTGTGTGTGAGCTGCAGTGAACACAATCTTTTTGGGCTGCAGTGAACACAATCTTTTTGGGCTGCAGTGAACACAATCTTTTTGGGCTGCAGTGAACACAATCTTTTTGGGCTGCAGTGAACACAATCTTTTTGGGCTGCAGTGAACACAATCTTTTTGGGGTGCAGTGAACAAAATCTTTTTGGGGTGCAGTGAACACAATCCTTTTTGGTGTGCAGTGAACACAATCTTTGTGGGGTGCAGTGAACAAAATCCTTTGTGGGGTGCAGTGAACACAATCTTTTTGGGGTGCAGTGAACAAAATCCTTTTTGGGGTGCAGTGAACAACATCCTTTTTGGGGTGCAGTGAACACAATCTTTTTGGGGTGCAGTGAACAAAATCCTTTGTGGGGTGCAGTGAACACAATCTTTTTGGGGTGCAGTGAACACAATCTTTTTGGGGTGGAGTGAACAACATCCTTTTTGGGGTGCAGTGAACAAAATCCTTTTTGGGGTGCAGTGAACAAAATCCTTTTTGGGGTGCAGTGAACACAATCTTTTTGGGGTGCAGTGAACACAATCTTTGTGGGGTGCAGTGAACACAATCTTTTTGGGGTGGAGTGAACAACATCCTTTTTGGGGTGCAGTGAACAACATCCTTTTTGGGGTGCAGTGAACACAATCTTTTTGGGGTGCAGTGAACACAATCTTTGTGGGGTACAGTGAACAGAATCTTTGTGGGGTGCAGTGAACACAATCTTTGGGGGGTACAGTGAACACAATCTTTGTGAGGTGCAGTGAACACAATCTTTGTGGGGTGCAGTGAACACAATCATTGTGGGGTGCAGTGAACTCAATCTTTGTGGGGTACAGTGAACACAATCTCATACTGAAGGTTTGAGGGTGCTGCCTGTTCCATACTCCCCCTACTCCTCATCTAGCCTTTTAGGGGTACAAACAATAGTAATTGGGGCCTAGTGTGGTTGTGTACGTGTGATATACATACACTTTTTTGGGATCATATTTTCTATTCCGCTATTTAATCAAAAACCTTTGGGGATCAGTTAAATTGGGGGATAGTCTGTGTTGGTACGTGTGAGAGAGATCCACCTTTCCAAGTTGTTGGGGTTCATCTCATACTTCTGAAGGTTTGAGGGTGCTGCCTGTTCCATACTCCCCCTACTCCTAGCCTTTTAGGGGTACAAACAATAGTAATTGGGGCCTAGTGTGGTTGTGTACGTGTGATATACATACACTTTTTTGGGATCATATTTTCTATTCCGCTATTTAATCAAAAACCTTTGGGGATCAGTTAAATTGGGGGATAGTCTGTGTTGGTACGTGTGAGAGAGATCCACCTTTCCAAGTTGTTGGGGTTCATCTCATACTTCTGAAGGTTTGAGGGTGCTGCCTGTTCCATACTCCCCCTACTCCTAGCCTTTTAGGGGTACAAACAATAGTAATTGGGGCCTAGTGTGGTTGTGTACGTGTGATATACATACACTTTTTTGGGATCATATTTTCTATTCCGCTATTTAATCAAAAACCTTTGGGGATCAGTTAAATTGGGGGATAGTCTGTGTTGGTACGTGTGAGAGAGATCCACCTTTCCAAGTTGTTGGGGTTCATCTCATACTTCTGAAGGTTTGAGGGTGCTGCCTGTTCCATACTCCCCCTACTCCTAGCCTTTTAGGGGTACAAACAATAGTAATTGGGGCCTAGTGTGGTTGTGTACGTGTGATATACATACACTTTTTTGGGATCATATTTTCTATTCCGCTATTTAATCAAAAACCTCTGGGGATCAGTTAAATTGGGGGATAGTCTGTGTTGGTACGTGTGAGAGAGATCCACCTTTCCAAGTTGTTGGGGTTCATCTCATACTTCTGAAGGTTTGAGGGTGCTGCCTGTTCCATACTCCCCCTACTCCTAGCCTTTTAGGGGTACAAACAATAGTAATTGGGGCCTAGTGTGGTTGTGTACGTGTGATATACATACACTTTTTTGGGATCATATTTTCTATTCCGCTATTTAATCAAAAACCTTTGGGGATCAGTTAAATTGGGGGATAGTCTGTGTTGGTACGTGTGAGAGAGATCCACCTTTCCAAGTTGTTGGGGTTCATCTCATACTTCTGAAGGTTTGAGGGTGCTGCCTGTTCCATACTCCCCCTACTCCTAGCCTTTTAGGGGTACAAACAATAGTAATTGGGGCCTAGTGTGGTTGTGTACGTGTGATATACATACACTTTTTTGGGATCATATTTTCTATTCCGCTATTTAATCAAAAACCTTTGGGGATCAGTTAAATTGGGGGATAGTCTGTGTTGGTACGTGTGAGAGAGATCCACCTTTCCAAGTTGTTGGGGTTCATCTCATACTTCTGAAGGTTTGAGGGTGCTGCCTGTTACATACTCCCCCTACTCCTAGCCTTTTAGGGGTACAAACAATAGTAATTGGGGCCTAGTGTGGTTGTGTACGTGTGATATACATACACTTTTTTGGGATCATATTTTCTATTCCGCTATTTAATCAAAAACCTTTGGGGATCAGTTAAATTGGGGGATAGTCTGTGTTGGTACGTGTGAGAGAGATCCACCTTTCCAAGTTGTTGAGGTTCATCTCATACTTCTGAAGGTTTGAGGGTGCTGCCTGTTCCATACTCCCCCTACTCCTAGCCTTTTAGGGGTACAAACAATAGTAATTGGGGCCTAGTGTGGTTGTGTACGTGTGATATACATACACTTTTTTGGGATCATATTTTCTATTCCGCTATTTAATCAAAAACCTTTGGGGATCAGTTAAATTGGGGGATAGTCTGTGTTGGTACGTGTGAGAGAGATCCACCTTTCCAAGTTGTTGGGGTTCATCTCATACTTCTGAAGGTTTGAGGGTGCTGCCTGTTCCATACTCCCCCTACTCCTAGCCTTTTAGGGGTACAAACAATAGTAATTGGGGCCTAGTGTGGTTGTGTACGTGTGATATACATACACTTTTTTGGGATCATATTTTCTATTCCGCTATTTAATCAAAAACCTTTGGGGATCAGTTAAATTGGGGGATAGTCTGTGTTGGTACGTGTGAGAGAGATCCACCTTTCCAAGTTGTTGGGGTTCATCTCATACTTCTGAAGGTTTGAGGGTGCTGCCTGTTCCATACTCCCCCTACTCCTAGCCTTTTAGGGGTACAAACAATAGTAATTGGGGCCTAGTGTGGTTGTGTACGTGTGATATACATACACTTTTTTTGATCATATTTCCTATTCCGCTATTCAATAAAAACCTTTGAGGATCAATTGAATTGCGGGATAGTCTGTGTCGGTACGTGTGAGAGAGATCCACCTTTCCAAGTTGTTGGGGTTCATCTCATACTTCTGAAGGTTTGAGGGTGCTGCCTGTTCCATACCCCCCCTACTCCTCATCTAGCCTTTTAGGGGTACAAACAATAGTAATTGGGGCCTAGTGTGGTTGTGTACGTGCGAGATACATACACTTTTTTTGATCATATTTCCTATTCCGCTATTCAATAAAAACCTTTGAGGATCAATTGAATTGCGGGATAGTCTGTGTCGGTACGTGTGAGAGAGATCCACCTTTCCAAGTTGTTGGGGTTCATCTCATACTTCTGAAGGTTTGAGGGTGCTGCCTGTTCCATACCCCCCCTACTCCTCATCTAGCCTTTTAGGGGTACAAACAATAGTAATTGGGGCCTAGTGTGGTTGTGTACGTGCGAGATACATACACTTTTTTTGATCATATTTCCTATTCCGCTATTCAATAAAAACCTTTGAGGATCAATTGAATTGCGGGATAGTCTGTGTCGGTACGTGTGAGAGAGATCCACCTTTCCAAGTTGTTGGGGTTCATCTCATACTTCTGAAGGTTTGAGGGTGCTGCCTGTTCCATACCCCCCCTACTCCTCATCTAGCCTTTTAGGGGTACAAACAATAGTAATTGGGGCCTAGTGTGGTTGTGTACGTGCGAGATACATACACTTTTTTTGATCATATTTCCTATTCCGCTATTCAATAAAAACCTTTGAGGATCAATTGAATTGCGGGATAGTCTGTGTCGGTACGTGTGAGAGAGATCCACCTTTCCAAGTTGTTGGGGTTCATCTCATACTTCTGAAGGTTTGAGGGTGCTGCCTGTTCCATACCCCCCCTACTCCTCATCTAGCCTTTTAGGGGTACAAACAATAGTAATTGGGGCCTAGTGTGGTTGTGTACGTGCGAGATACATACACTTTTTTTGATCATATTTCCTATTCCGCTATTCAATAAAAACCTTTGAGGATCAATTGAATTGCGGGATAGTCTGTGTCGGTACGTGTGAGAGAGATCCACCTTTCCAAGTTGTTGGGGTTCATCTCATACTTCTGAAGGTTTGAGGGTGCTGCCTGTTCCATACCCCCCCTACTCCTCATCTAGCCTTTTAGGGGTACAAACAATAGTAATTGGGGCCTAGTGTGGTTGTGTACGTGCGAGATACATACACTTTTTTTGATCATATTTCCTATTCCGCTATTCAATAAAAACCTTTGAGGATCAATTGAATTGCGGGATAGTCTGTGTCGGTACGTGTGAGAGAGATCCACCTTTCCAAGTTGTTGGGGTTCATCTCATACTTCTGAAGGTTTGAGGGTGCTGCCTGTTCCATACCCCCCCTACTCCTCATCTAGCCTTTTAGGGGTACAAACAATAGTAATTGGGGCCTAGTGTGGTTGTGTACGTGCGAGATACATACACTTTTTTTGATCATATTTCCTATTCCGCTATTCAATAAAAACCTTTGAGGATCAATTGAATTGCGGGATAGTCTGTGTCGGTACGTGTGAGAGAGATCCACCTTTCCAAGTTGTTGGGGTTCATCTCATACTTCTGAAGGTTTGAGGGTGCTGCCTGTTCCATACTCCCCCTACTCCTCATCTAGCCTTTTAGGGGTACAAACAATAGTAATTGGGGCCTAGTGTGGTTGTGTACGTGTGATATACATACACTTTTTTTGGATCATATTTTCTATTCCGCTATTTAATTTAACTGGGCCTCCATGCGAGACCTGTGTGCCTTGTTGCGCTGTTTTGAGTACTCCACCAACATGGCCAGTGGCAATGACGCCGTTCTCAGCTTAACTATCCCACTTCTATGCCTCCTTGAAAAAACAATTCGGGCGATGATGGAAGAGGATGTGGCACAGGATGAGGAGGAGGAGGAGGATGAAGAGGTAACATTTCCAAGGCTTTCAGGGCAGTCATTCGCAAGGGGCTCCGAGGGTGGGTTCCTGCACACGCAAACGCCAGGGACGCAATTGTCCAGCAGGGGCACAGTTCTGGAGGATGAGGAGGATGAGGAGGAGGAGGAGCTGGAGGAGGAGATGGAACCATGTTCACAGCAGGGTGGCACCCAGGCCAGCTCATGGCCATCACTGGTGTGTGGCTGGGGGGATACAGAGGACACGGACCATACACCTCCCACAGAGGACAGCCTTTCGTTGCCTCTGGGCAGCCTGGCACACATGAGCGATTACATGCTGCAGTGTCTCCACAACGACCGCCGAGTTGCCCACATTCTAACTTGTGCTGATTACTGGGTGGCCACGCTGCTGGATCCCCGTTACAAGGACAACGTACCGTCCTTAATTCACTCACTGGAGCGCGATCGCAAGATGCGCGAGTACAAGCGCACGCTGGTAGACGCCATGCTGCTGGCATTCCCATCTGACAGCGGGGCCACAGTGGAAGCACAAGGCAGAGGAGGAGGAGGAGGAGGTCGCCAACGCAACCAGGGCACCGCCAGCACCTCAGAAGGCAGGGTTAGCATGGCCGAAATGTGGAAAAGCTTTGTCAGCACGCCACAACAAACAGCAGCACCAGCAGCTCAGATGGAACGTCTTAGCAGGAGGCAGCATTTTACCAACATGGTGGAGCAGTATGTGTGCACACGCCTACATGTAGTGAATGACGGGTCTGCCCCCTTCAACTTCTGGGTCTCCAAATTGGGCACATGGCCTGAGCTTGCCCTTTACGCCTTGGAGGTGCTGGCGTGCCCTGCAGCCAGTGTATTATCTGAACGGGTATTTAGCACGGCTGGGGGCGTTATAACAGACAAGCGCAGCCGCCTGTCCAGAGACAATGTGGACAAGCTCACGTTCATTAAAATGAACCAGGCATGGATCCCACGGGACTTTTCCGTACCTTATGCAGAATAGCAATGGATACCGACCTTACCCACCCATTGTTCCATTTTTGCTCTTTCTCACTCTTTTGGGGTGTACCCTCATTTAAAATTTGTGAAAAGAAGCAGTGTTGGCTACCTCGTCCTCCTCCTCAGGGCCAGATTAATGTAGGGGCTATTGGAGCTGCAGCTCCAGGCCCCTACCTTTTATATAGGCCCCGGGTTGGCCATATTCACTGTTACCGCTCTTCTGTCACTTGTAAACACAGAAGTCTGGCTTCTATGCTCGCTTCCCCAGGCAGCACCCTCAGAACCTCCCCACACAGCGTGAAGGCCGGACAAGGAGGGACAGTTGGCGATGCATGGATGTGTTTATGGGCTTCAGAGACAGCATCCCATGTTGAATTAGGCATGCATGGCTGCACCCTTCCTCCTCTGGGTGCATGGCAAGGCACGGCCCTAAGGCCCTTCAAAATCCTCAGCACCAAGCCCATGATGCTGTTAATCCGGCCCTGGTCCTCCTCCACCGCCGCTTCCACCTACACCGCCCATAGGTGTGCGCAGCCTATTGCATTAAGGTGTGCACCCCAAAGTTGAAATACACATGCATGTGTTTGCCAGCAGGGAGAGTAATGTATCGGGGCCATGTACCTGTAGGCAAGGAGAAATAGAGCAGAGCAGGTCCCAGGGAGATCTTTCCCATCTCCTCACTGGCAATGCTATGTGCCCTAGGTGATTAGGGTGTGCCCAGGCACACCCAGCACACCCTGTGCGCACGCCTATGTCACCGCCACATCCACCACCACCTTAACCTCCCTCCTACTCCATATGGGCCTCGTCCTTCAGAGATGAAGAAGAACATTGTTTTATTTTTCTGTTTTTTTTTGTTGTTTTAAGTTATTTCCCTATCCACATTTGTTTGCAGAGCACTTGCCATGCTCTTAATTACGTTTTGCTGCCATTTGCAGCACTCTAGCCCTTTCCTTTGGTGTTTTAGAGCCATTTTAGTGCCTTAAAGTTCGGGTCCCCATTGACTTCAATGGGGTTCGGCGTCCGGGAAAAGTTCGGTAAAAGTCCGGGACACGGACCCGGACTTTTTTTTAAAGTTCGGCCGAACCCGTCGAACACGGACATCTAGGTGTTCGCTCAACCCTACTTGTAAACACCAAGTGTCAAAAATAGGCCCAGTCTTAAAGTGGATAAATGGACAACTTTGTGTAAAGCGCTACTTGGATGTTGGGCCTATGTATGTGACCAGGCTGTGAAAAAGTGTTACACATGTGGTATCGCCATACTCAGGAGGAATAGCAGAATGTATTTTGGGGTGCAATTTTTGCTATGTACATGCTATGTGTTAGAAATATTGCATAAATGGACAGCTTTGTGTAAAAAAAATGAGTTTTCATTTTCTTTCCACATTTTCCAAAAACTTGTGGAAAAAAATGACATATTCAAAAGACTCATTATGCCTCAAAAATTGGGCCTCTGTATGTGGCCAGGCTGTGAAAAAGTCTCACACATGTGGTATCGCCATACTCAGGAGGAGTAGTAGAATGTGTTTTGGGGTGTAGTTGCAAGTATACATGTGCTGCGTGGGAGAAATAACCTGTTAATACGGCAATTTGTAAAAAAAAAAATCTTCATTTTGCAAAGCATTGTGGGAAAAAATCACAACTTCAAAAAACTCACCATGCCCCTTATTAAATACCTTGGAATGTCTACTTTCCAAAAAGGGGTCATTTGGGGGGTATTTGTACTTTCCTGACCTTTTAGTGTCTCAAGAAATGAGATAGGCCTTCAGTATATCAGGTGTGAGCAAGTGTGATCATTTTTCAATGATTCGCACCATAGCTTGTGGACTCTATAACTTTCACAAAGACCAAATAATATACACTTACTTGGGTTATTTTTACCAAAGATAAGTAGCAGTATAAATTTTGGCCAAAATTTGTGAAGAAAAATGACTAATTTGCAAAATTTTATGACAGAAACAAAGAAAAATGTGTTTTTTCACGATATTTTCAGTCTTTTTTTATTTATAGCACAAAAAATTAAAAACCCAGTATTGATCAAATACCATCAAAAGAAAGCTCTATTTGTGTGAAAAAAAGGACACAATTTTTGTATGGGTACAGTGTTGCATGACTGAGTAATTCTCAGTCAAAGTGTGAGAGCGCTGAAAGCTGAAAATCGGTCTGGGCAGGAAGGGGGTGAAAGTGCACTGTAGGCAAGTGGTTAAGCAGACATATTTGCACTGAGCTTGCATTACATGGCCGCTACACGCCGCATGCCTAACAGGTTGGATACTGTTGTTGTTTTTTCCTGACAGTCTCCATGGCAGCCTACGTGTGGGTTAACCCCGCCTCCACTCCAAGGGTATAGGAACCCCCTCCCATAAATTTCAGCTCTCAGGCACAGCCAGTGTTCCTTTTTTTGTCCTCCTCCAAGGACCTACATTTTGGATGTCTATCTATGGCCGGCTCACCTCAAGATATTTTGGATGGTGTCTGCATGTCCAGGGCCCAGCCACGGGCGGGTGAGTGACACTTGGAATCCCCCAGCTCTCTGCGGTTGACCGAAGCTTGGCCGGCATACTCTGACAGGGTCTGAAGACTATCGGTACAGCTCTTCATGGCAGCGGTATTTGTTATTTATGTATTCCTCTGTATGTTTCTTTCCCTGGTGCTAGCAGTGTTTTTTTGGCCCCAATGGCACTGGAACGCTTCCTGCGTTCCAGCACATCTTCCTATTCTGCTGTCTGCGGCAAATCGGACGGCCGCTTTCCGGTCCCGCGCATGCGCACTCGAGATTGCGGCCGCGTCACCACTGATGACATTCTGGCGTGGAATTTAAACAGCTGTCAGTTCCCCAGTACCCTTGGGAAGTACTGTGGGCGTTGCGGCAGCTTCCCTGTGTCTCTGAATTCCTTGCTATAGGTATGTGCAAAGGTGTTTGACATGCAGAGGGGGGGGGAAGGAGTATGGTCACATTACACTATCCATTGTATCGTTCCTGTGTCTGATGGATCCTACCTTTCTCTATCAGTATGGTTGTTTGGCCTGAAGTATGGATCCTGCGTCTCCAACCTCCTGTGGCCATCCCTCTCAAAACAGGTGGGTGCTGGCATTTTCAGGGGGGGGGCGGGGGAGGGCTAACTGGTTCATGGTTCATGGCTAAATCCAGTGTCTCCCCAATTTTTCTCTTTCTCCATCAGCTCTTCCAGGCCTGGAGCACCTCAGGATAGGGACCCTGTCAGACCACGTAGGAGTTCATCCTCCAGATCAAGACGCCATGAGTCTTTATCAGGGAGTAGGCATCAGAGGAGATGCTCTAATTCCTCCTCCAGACACCATACACAATGTCATGGTCACCGCACACACCAGAGAGCCTGTTGGGGTTGTGGGACAAGTCCCTATGCGAGCCATGTTTTGCTCGCGCAGTCGGTGAGAGGGATCCACAGATTGGAAACCCTAGTGAAGAGGGTATTGCAACAGACCCTGAAGGAGTGGGGTACTGTACCAGCACTTGGTCCCACCACATCCAGTTCTCCAGCTGAAGCACTGGAAGATCAGGGCCCCTCTCAACCGAGCCTTACTTTGGCAAAATCATCAGACAGTGATTCTGAAGAAGAAAAAGGGGCAGTGGGAGGCTTTGAGTTTGCCCTAGTACCACTCTTAATCAGAGCCATTAAGGAAGCTCTAAAATGGGAGGATACTGTGTCTCCCCAGAAGAAACAACAGAAGTTTTTCAAGCACCTAGGTAAGGAGCGCATTAACTTTCCTTCCCTTTCTGAGCTGCAAGACGTGATCACTGAGGAATGGAGCAAAGGGGGTAGGATGTCTTCCTTATCCTCCAAGCTGGTGAAGCTCTATCCCTTCAAAGCTGAAGATGTAGCTCGCCTGGAGTCTGCTCCCCTTGTAGATGCTGCAGTCACAAGATTGGCAAAGCATGTTACACTGCCCCTGGATGAAGCGGTTTCCTTTAAGGATCCCTTGGATAGGAAAATAGACCTAGATCTGAGAAGAGTCTATGTTATGGCTGGGGCAGCCTGCAAGCCTGTTATGGCATTAGCAACTTAATCCAAAGCCATGGAGGTCTGGGTGTCTAATATCGAGACCAGACTTGGGAGCATCTCGGATGAAGCTGTAGAGAACTCTCCCATTCATGAGCTCAAGTTGGAATCCATTTTTTTAGGAGAAGCATCCGTTGATGTTCTTTGCCTCTTGTCCAGATCGATGCTGTCTTCAGTTACAGCAAAGAGGGCCTTGTGGTTGCGTCCCTGGCTTGCTGATCCAGCTTCCAAACAAGCATGGTGCAAAATCCCCTTTGAGGGTACATCTCTTTTCGGCAATAAATTGGATAGCGCCATATCGAAGGCCACGGGGGGGAAATCGGCTTTCCTTCCGCAAGATAGATGCCTGTTTGGCCAGAAGAAGCCTCAACCTAGGAGGCAATACTCTGAGAGATCAAGAGATGCCTGCTCCTACAAGCCCGGTAGGGATTTTCTGAGAAATTGGAGGGGAGGACAATCTTCTTCTTGAAGATCGTCCAAGAACCCAGCCCCCTCTGGGCAGGAAGCCACTAAGTCTTTTTGAGATTGGGCCTGTTCAGGCATGTCAGGTGGGGGCACGTCTACTCCACTTCCAGCATGTCTGAGCGGCCTCAATCTCGGACTTCTGGACCGTCAGAACGGTCTCTACAGGTCACAAGTGGTCTTTTCTGGTGGATCCGGTTTCCCGGTTTATTCCAACTCACTTGCCTTGTCAAGAAGAGAGAAGAGAAGTCTTTGCTTATGTAGATGCTTTGGTGTCTCAAGGAGCGGTGGTTCCGGTACCCGACCAGGAGAAGTTTCAAGGCGTGTACTCAGCCCTCTTCCTGGTACAAAAAAAGAACGGTTCCTGGAGGCCCGTTATAGACCTCACATATCTGAACAAGTTCATTAAGAACGAAAAGTTAAAGATGGAAACTCTCTCCACCATTCAAAAGGCGGTGCTGCCAGGGGACTGGCTCGCCTCAATAGACCTCAAGGATGCGTACTTTCATGTACCTGTAGCAGTCGACTTTCACAGATATCCTTGCTTCTCTGTCATGAACCGACATCTTCAGTTCACATGTCTTCCCTTCGGCCTCTCTACCTCACCGAGAGTGTTCTCCAAAGTCCTACTGGCTGTTGTAGCTCTCATAAGATTAAGAGGTATACGTCTACACCATTATTTAGATGATCTTCTGCTTTTGTCTCAGGACAAAGACCAGTTACTGACACACAGAGATCAGGTCATGGCGACCCTCATGGAGTTGGCTGGCTGTTGAACCTGCAGAAGAGTCAGCTAGAGCCCACTCCAATGCTTAGTCTATCTAGGGGCTCAGTTCAACACAGTCGAGAGTACAATCTCTCTCCCTGTGGAGAAGATACCGGTAGTAATGGAAATAATCCTTCCAGCCCTTTCTTCCTCCCGGCTAAAAGCCTCTCAGTGCCTCAAAATCATTGGAACCATGGTGTCCACAGCCCCCATGGTCAAATGGGCCCTTTGGCGTATGCGGCCTTTTCAGAGTGGGGTTCCTACAGCAGTGAAACTCGGAAGAGCGAGAGCAATTCGTCCACATCTCCTCCAGTATGAGGACCAGTCTTGTTTGGTGGCTCCAACGCAAGAATCTGCTCATTTGCCACTCTCTGATTCCAGTCTCATGGTCCATAATCACAACAGATACCAGCAACTCAGGTTGGGGAGCTCATTGTCTGTCGGAAGTGGCCCAAGAAAGGTGGTCTTCTCAAAGACACACTCCAGTTTCCAACATCCTTGAACACCGAGCAGAATATCAGGCTCTTCGAGCCTTCCAACACCTCGTGGAAGGGAAATCAGTCATGATCAGGATGGACAACACTACGGCAGTGTCTTATGTGAAGAGACAAGGTGGGACGCGGAGCCTTTCCCTGCTTCGGGAAATAGACCCAATTATGACTTGGGCTCAGGCTCATCTAGTCAACATTTCGGCAGTTTACATTCCAGGACCTCAGAAAGTCCAGGCAGATTTCCTGTCCAGGGTCCAATTGAACCACAACGGATGTGGAGTCGTTCAACTGGATTCTGTCGCTGGGAGTGTCTCCTGAAGTTGACAGATGCACTAACCGACAGGTGGGAGTTTAGCAGGGCATATGCCTTTCCTCCAGTACCCATCATTCTCAAATTCCTGCAGAGACTTCAAGCAGAAGATGTCAAAATAGTGATGGTGGCTCCCTTCTGGCCGAACAGGCCATGGTTCCCGCTTCTCCTACAGCTCAGCTATCGGGACCCAGTCCCTCTTCCCCTAAGACCAGACCTTCTCCTACAGGGAACATCAATGCTCCCCTGTCCTGCAATACTCCGGTTGACGGTCTGGTTATTGAGAGGGAAAGGTTGGAATCGCTCGGCTGTCCGCCAACAGCCATTCCCACTTTAATGAGCTCTAGAAGACCGAGTACAAAAGTGATATACTGTAGAGTCTGGTCAAAATTTATAAAATCTGCATATCCGGAAGTAATGTCTTCTTCAGTCCCTGGGATTCAAGAATTCTTAAAATTTCTTCAGGCTGGCCTGGATATGCCCCTTTTAGTAGGCACTTTAGGGGTCCAAGTGTCGGCATTATCTGCCTTCTCATGTGTCATGTGGGCCCAACACCCACTTATTCAACAGTTCTTTAAAGGAGCAGCCAGGCTCAGACCTTAGAGAAAACCTAGGTTCCCGAACTGGGATCTTCCTCTTGTCCTGAATGCCTTCTCAAAAACTGGCATAAAGTCTTCTTCTTCTATCAAGGACCTTACCATCCGGACAGTCTTCCTGGTAGCCATCACTTCGGCTAAAAGGTTCTCTGAAATTAGTTCCCTCGGCTATAGAGAACCATTTCTAACTTTCTTTCCTTACCGGGTAGTGCTGATACCCATGCTAAATTCAAATCCGAAAGTTACCTCAGTGTTTCATCAAAACCAAGAGATAATTCTTCCTACTTTTCGGTCTTCTGATGAGACTAGTCCTCATCCGTTGGATGTGGGTGAATCCTTGAGAATCTATCTTCAAGCGACTGCATTGTTCAGACAGTCAGAAATCCTCTTTATCTTGTTCCTGGGGAAAAACAGAGGTAAACGTGCTTCATCCAGAACCATTGCATCATGGATATTGGCAGCTATCCAACAGGCCTATAGAGCAGAGGGTTTGGCTCCTCCAGAGGCGGTGATGGCGCACTCTACAAGGAGTATTTCTACGTCCAGGGCGGCCTTGCATCAAGTGGCTCCAGATGTGATCTGCAGAGCGGCTTCCTGGTCTTCGGTCAATACTTTTATGACCCACTATTCTGTGGAGCCCTCTTCATTGTCTTCAGTTAATTTTGGTTTGACTGTTTTGTCTGCGAACAGCATGAATTAAAGTTTCTTTGCTAAAGCATTCCCACCCGTGTGGCGTGAGCTAGTTATTTCCCACAGGTAGGCTGCCATGGAGACTGTCAGGAAAACGGAAAATTCCTATCAAATACTTACTGTAATTTTCCTTTCCTGATGGTATCCATGGCAGCCGGAGTTCCCACCCTCTCGTCTTGGATTTGGCTAAGATATGGAACACTGGCTGTACCTGTGAGCTGAAATTTATGGGAGGGGGGTCCTATACCCTTGGAGTGGAGGCGGGGTTAACACTGTATGTCACTGTAAAATATGAAGGAAAAAAGTTTTTTTCTTTTTTAAATCCAGATTAAGCAGACACATATGCACTGAGCTTGCATTACATGTCCGCTGCACGCTGCCCACCTAACAGACTGATAAAAGTTTTTTTTTTCTCCCTCCTCCTCACTGGGTTCAGGTCAGGGCAAAAAGATCGTGCACTGCACCCCCACACAATAAAATCAATGTAGATCGCTGTCTGATTAAAGAAGATTCTTCCTATTCTTTCCCTGAAAGCAATCTCCAGCCTGCCCCTACAATAATCCCCTATCTCTCCCTCAGCAGCAGCAGGAACCTGTCCCTAGTATAGTTAGAGCAGAATGACGCGTGGCGCTATGTGACTCCAGCTTATATAGAGTCTGGGTCACATGCTGCACTGGCCAATCACAGCCATGCCATTAGTAGGCATGGCTGTGATGGCTTCTAAGGACACACTAGTTAAACGCTTGCTGATTGGCTGCCTTGAAGCCGTTGAAACCGTGCCATTGAAATCGTGCCAAAACATTAAAACCGCGCCAAAACATGAAATAACATTATCGAACAACGGACTGTATCCTGAATATACAGTGAAATGTTCGGGTCCGTGTCCGGGTTCCGAATACCCAAAAGTCCGGTACGATCCCGAACAATACAGTCTGTGTTTGCTCAACCCTACATTGAACTTATTCTCTCTGGAGAAGAGAGACGCTTGAGAAGGGATATGATATCAATGTACAAATACCGAACTGGTGACCCAAGCATAGGGAAAAACTTTTCAGAGAAAGGGAATTCAATAAGACACGGGGCCACTCACTAAAACTAGAATAAAGGCGGTTTAACCTTAAACCGTGTAAAGGGTTCTTTACTGTCAGAACTATAAGGATGTGTAATTCTCTTCCAAAAGCAGTGGTATCAGCAGGGAGCATCGATAGTTTAAAAAAAACTATTAGATGGGCACCGCGAAGACCACAGCATACAGGGGTATACAATGTACGGTTAACAGCAAACACACACACACAGGTTTAACTGGATGGACTGGTGTCTTTTTTTTTCAACCTCACTATATATGTAACTATGTAACTATGTAACCAGTGTAGGTCTGCTATTATGAAACTGTAGGGATTAAGCAAAAAAGGCCAAAAAATCCTCCTAATTATTATATTGTTAAATCCATAAATATACAATGAAAATTATTATTTCTCTGTCGCTCATTGACAGACGTAGTCCTCCTTGATTAATATCAACTCGGGTTATACTGCCCTCTACAGGAGTAGGACTAGACAGGAAAGAAAACGTTCTGGCCACACCCTAGGGGCAGTCCCAGAGGGTATATCCTCTCACTTCCTGCTACAGCAAATCAGTTTTTTTCTGTCTAGTTAGGAGTAAGGACCTAGATTCCTTGCTAGGATCTTCGGTCCTGGCAGGATTTTTTTTAGAAATACTTTTTTTAGACAGCTTTTTTTTCTCCAGTGTTCCTGTGAGATCTTCAAGCAAGTACGCTGAAACTGGGCGACGGGCTGGATGTTGAGATCCAGTGGTCACCCCAGTTCAGCCTACGAGCGCGTGCAGGCCATAGCTCCGCGCTGGGTCGGCCGCGACATAGTCCCACTGGACGGGGACTGACCCTGCGAGTTAAACATCTCACCTGGACGCCAATGACCAACAGAGTCACGGCGTCCGTATTGGTCTACAGCCCCCCCACCCCGGTGGAGAGGGGTTCTGTCAGGAGTTGGCGCCCGCCTGGTTCCGGTATGGTGAGTAGAATGTTCCCCCTCTCCCCCTGTCGGGTTGGTGGACGCGGGCCCCTCTCTGGGATGGTCGGACACTCAGTTTCTGGGTCTCCCCTCTATCCTATAACAGGTCACAGATCCCCCAATTTGAGTGTGATTTTTGTGAATAGAAACCAGGAGGCTTGGTTTGGGAGCTGACTATCTAAAGTCACTATATGACTGTAAGGGTGACTGAAGTCAGTGGCAGACTAAAAGGCATTACTATTGAGGTATAGATGTATCCTACCTGTCTAGTGTGTACACAGGCCGATGCCTATGCCTATGCCTGAGTTACTGCAGCCACAGATCGCCATCCCTCCAGAAAGCCGGTCACTTCCACAGGCCGCACAGCCTCCCGCAGGCTGACGACACCTCCCGCAGGCCGAGGCACTTCCGCAGGCCGCACACACCAAATGCACACATCCCGCAGGCCGCTGCTAACTTGCAAGCCGCCGCTATCCTACACAGGCCGCCGCCATTTTCCTGCAGATCGCACGAGGCCGCCATATTGGCATAGCCTCGTGTCTCCAGCATGGGGGCGGCCATGTTTGAGGTGACCAAACACCTCGTGGAGTAATTGGGAGGCGCCGGAAGGCGTGTAAAGGGGCGGGGCCGCCTCCTTGGCCAGGGAAAGCAAGCCAAAGACTTCCTGTCTGTAACAGACAGTGCTGGAAGCAGGTTGATAAGAAACTTCTGTGCATCAGGTGAGCCTTGGGGTCTCTCTCTCTCTCTCTCTTTCTCCGAGGGGTCCAAGCAGGTAGACTGAGGGGCGCTACTGCGCTGGGGGACTAAGTTAAAAAAAAAAGAAAAAAAAAAAAAAAGATGTTTTTTTCTTGCAATTAATTTTTTTGTGTTTGCTGGCAAGTGTCTTGTTACATGAACCCTGCCACACATGTATCCCCACCTGATCCCCTCAGGGTGGCCGCAGGACCCTCCAGTACCCCACTTGTGATGATGCATTATCAGCAGTTTTGGAGTCTTTGGTATCCCGGGTGGAGGTAGCCTGTCAGGGACGGGGGTCAAGAAGAGCGACCCCCGCCTACCCCTATGTCATCTGATAACCTCAGATACGGATTCTGAGCTGGTCATTGCAGTCCCTTTTCTGGGGTTGTTGTCTCAGGTACGGTCTCCTCAGACAGTAAGGAGGACGCTTCTGCCTCCGCCATAGCACAAGAAGCGGTGGTGGAAGCACTAGTTGCGTCTGTCCGGGAAACCTTAAATCTTGAGGTTACACCAGCAGAGGTAGCTGAGACTCATATTCCTTTTTTGGTACTAGCAAGCCTACCAAAATGGTGAAGGGTTTCCCTTGCCCAAATAGGGTCGTCCGTAAATGAGCCCTGCTATTTCCAAACGCATGGCTAGGCGCTATCATTTTGAGGAATCCCTCATTACAAAGATGGACGGTACCACCAATAGTGGACTCACCGATTTCCAGACTAAATAAAGCCACTGTTATCCCGTTGGATTGACAGAATGGGCCCCACCCATCTCTAGGGTGGGGGGACGTCTTCACCGGTTTCCGGGTCCAGGGCTTTCCAGAATCCTGGATAAAGGGGTTCGCAAGGTCATATGGTCGGGATACAAGATCGAGTTTCGATCACTTCCACCGGTGCGATTCTTCCCTTCCAATAGTCGACATCCCCGGGTCGCTTAAAAGCTTTGCGGGGGACAGCTTGATACAACAAGCAGTGGTAGTTCCCATTCCTTGGAGGAGTTCTAGTCGAACTTGTTCACAATGCCCAGGAAAAAGGGCTAGGTGCGTCCAATTCTGGTCTTGGAAGAGATGGAGTCCATCCATACAGTGGTGGCCTCCCTGCATCAGGGGGATTTCCTGGCGTCCATAGACATTTAGGATGCCTATCCTTATATCCCCATCTTCGCAGGACATCAGCGTTTTCGTTGCTTTTCCCAAAGATCATCCCTGGTTCCCACCAGGAGACTGAACTATCTGGGCCTAATTTTGGATACATCCTTGGCAAGAGTGTTTCTCCATGCGGAGAAACTCCAGAAGATTCAGTCAATGATTCGGATGTTGCTGTCCGTCAACTGGCTGGGATTGATGGTCGCCTCCTTAGAGGCAGTACCGTTTGCCCAGTCTCATACCCGAATTCTCCAAAGAGGAGATTCTTCTCATATGGAATCGGAATCCCGATTCCCTGGACAATCGGATCCGATTGAGTGAGCGGACCAGGGAGGCTCTGGTCTGGTGGCTTCGGTCTCCGAAGCTCAGCCAGGGGAAGTTATTTCTTCTGATAAATTCCAGGTTACTGATAAATGTGTTGGAACTGAGAGCAATCAGACTTTGTCTGATTTACTGGACCGAGCAGCTCCAGGGCAGCCCGGTTCGCATCCAATCGGACTATGAGACGGTCATGACTTAGGTCGATCACCAAGGGGCACCAAGAGTGCCCTGGCGGCCATAGAAGTGGCCAACATTCTTATTGGGGAACAGTTGTTCCAGTTCTCTCCGCGATATTTATCACGGGGGTGGACAGGCAGATTATTTCAGCCGTCAGATTCTGGATCAAGAGGAATAGTCTCTTCATCCAGAGGTATTTCACCAGCTGTCCCTTCATTGGGGCACCCCGGATATGGATCTGTTGGTAGGTTGGCTCAACAGGGCTCGCACCCGCGATCCTCTAGCGGACGCAGCAGACGCGCTGAACGGCCTGTAAAGGCAGTATCAGCTACTATATGTCTTCCCCCCTCTCAAATTGCTGCTGAGATTTCTCCGCAGGATAGAGGTGGAGGGAACTCCAGTTATCCTGGAAATTCCGAGCTGGCCTCGTCAAGCCGGGTACGCCGACTTGGACAGGCTAGTCGCGGACGCTCCTTGGAGACTTCCTCTCAGGGAGGATCTGCGGTCTCAAGGACCGATCTTCCATCGTGCTTTACAGTCGCTGGTTTTAATGGCCTGGCTATTGAGACCCAGGTACTGAAGGACAGAGGGTTGTCAGCTTCAGTTATTCCTACTCTAATTAAAGCAAGGAAAGCGACTTCCAGCAAAGTCTATTATCGCACATGGAAGACTTATATCGCGTGGTGTGAATCTTTGGAATTTCCCCCACGTACCTATTCGGTGACTCGAATCTTGGCTTTTCTGCAAAAGGGGGTTGAGCAGAAACTATCCTTGAGCACTATCAAGGGTCAGGTTTCAGCATTAGCAATCTTCTTTCAGAAGCCTTGGGCTACTCATTCCTTGGTGTCCAGGGGGTGCGGCACTTGGCTCCGCCAGTGCGCGCGTCCTTACCGCCCTGGGATCTTAATTTGGTGTTTGTCGGTTCTTCAGAAACCTCCCTTTGAAAATATCAGGGAGATTCCCTTGCTTACATTATCCCAGAAGGTGGCCTTCTTGGTGGCTATCACTTCTGCACGCAGGGTGTCAGAACTGGCTGCATTATCATGCCATTTCCCATATCTAGTGGTTCATAGGGATAAGGTAGTTCTTCATCCGAAGCCATCCTTTCTTCCTAAGGTGGTTTCAGATTTTCATCTGAATGAAGATATTGTGCTACCTTCCTTGTGTCCTAAGCCCAATCATCCTCAGGAATATGCTTTGCATTCCTTGGATGTGGTTCGGGCAATCAGGGTATACCTGAAGACTACGGAATCGTTCCGTAAGACGGATTCACTTTTTGTGATCACAGATAGCCCCAGAAAGGGGTTGCCTGCATCTGCCGCGACTATCTCCAAATGGATTAGACAGACGGTGGTACAGGCTTATTCTATTAAGGGTCAGAATCCTCCGTTCCCTGTTAAGGCGCCCTCCACTCGAGCGCTCAGTACTTCCTGGGCCTACCGCCATCAGGCGTCAGTGGTCCAGGTGTGCAAGGTGGCTACCTGGTCGTCGGTTCATACCTTTACAAAATTTTATAAAGTTGATGTGATGGCATCGGCGGATGCCTCATTTGGCCGCAAGGTTTTGCAGGCCGCAATTTGAGGAGACCGGTGGTCTACCTCGAGGGTTTTTTTCCGTTGGAATTTCAGTTGAGTCTCATCGTGTGATTGATGAGCCTTTAAAACTTCTAGTTGGCACCGGTTGGGCCTTCTAGATTGGATTTTGATTTCCATTTTCCCACCCCTCATTTGTGGCACTGCTTTGGGACGTCCCGAGTTGATATTAATCAAGGAGGACTACGTCTGTCAATGAGCGACAGAGAAAAATGGATTTTTGTAAAATCTTACCGTAAAATCCTTTTCTCTTAAGCTCATTGACAGACGTAGTACCCGCCCCTCTGTTTTTGAGTTGGGTTGGGTTAAATTCTCTAAACACTGCTTTGTGACATAACTGATTTGCTGTAGCAGGAAGTGAGAGGATATACCCTCTGGGACTGCCCCTAGGGTGTGGCCAGAACGTTTTCTGTCTAGTCCTACTCCTGTAGAGGGCAGTATAACCCGAGTTGCTATTAATCAAGGAGGACTACGTCTGTCAATGAGCTTAAGAGAAAAGGATTTTACGGTAAGATTTTACAAAAATCCATTTTTTCTGAATTTCATAAAGTGTTAAAGTAAAAGTTTACTTTTAGTTGGAGATTATGTGTTTATTCACACATTTATTAAAATAACTATTTGTGTAGAAAAATAATTAGCAATAAAAAAGTGTGCTTCTTAAAGTTAAAATATTCAGAATGATACATTTACAAATTCATGTTCAGCTTAATAAAAACATAGTGTTATTTAGTTTGGGCTACAATTAGCACCTTCCTTGTGAATTCACCCATGTATCTCATATAAAGCAAGCAATTTTACACAGTCCTTTAAACACCAATTTTTAGACAGAGCCTTCAACAGGAACTCATTTATAGCTGAAGTGAAATAAAGCAATTCAAATAACTTCCTAGAAGACACAGCAATGGATGGCCTGCATACAGAATGCATTATTTGTTTACATATCAGGAAATACAGTGCAGCACACCTACAGCTCAGTACACCATCCATACAGGTCAGAAGACAGTGTAGCACACATACAACTCAGTACACCATCCATACAGGTCAGTAAGTGCCTGAGAACTTGTGAATGTGAATGTGTGAGGAGCAATGCATTATGGGACATGTAGTCCTGGGCAGGAAGTGAGTGATTCTAAAGGCAGAAGTTTTTTTTTACTTTGCTTTTGCGGCACTCTATACTATACTTTGCAGCTTGCTATTGGGGCACTCCGAAGGCAGGAGGAGCCAGAGGCATCAGTGGGGGACCCCAGGGCTGCTTTGTGCAAAACCATTACACATAGTAGGCAAGTATAACATGTTTGTTGTTTAACCACTTGCTGACCACCCCATGCAGATTTACTGTGGCAGGGCAGCTCAGCTGTGAATAATCACATAGATCTATGTGATTATGTGCGCACGATTTTTGGCGGCGTGTGTGCCCCTGCTGTGATTAAATACAGCGGGAGGCAGAATGCGGGAGGAGCGCGCTCGATCACCACCAGCCTTACTGTAGTAATGTCACTGGTCCCCTCAAAAGTATCAAAAATGTCAGTTAGGGGTCCGATCTGTCCACCGCAAGGTCACAGTCCTGCTAAAAATCGCAGATCACTGCCATTACGAGAAAAAGATTAAAAAAAAAAAAATGACATAAATCTTTACTCTAGTTTGTAGACGTGATAACTTTTGCACAAACCAATTAAAATACGCTTTTTGGGATTTCTTTTACCAATAATATGTAGCAGAATACAAATTGGACTAAACTGATAAAAAATTAAATTTTTATTGGGAAATATAGCAGAAAGTAGAAAATATTGGTGTTTTTTCAAAATTGATGCTCTTTTTTGTTTATATCGCAAAAACGAAAACCCGCAGAGGTGATCAAATACCACCAAAAGAAAGCTCTATTTGTGGGGAAATTAAATAGTTACATAGTTAGTCAGGTTGAAAAAAGACACAAGTCCATCTGGGTCAACCAATAAAAAAAAAAATAACAGTAACGAAAACCCAACCATACAATCCCATATACACAAAACCTATACCCGCTGTTGATCTAGTGGAAGGCGAAAAAAGACCAGCAAAGCATGAACCAATTTGCTACAGCAGGGGAAAAAACATTCCTTCCTATGTATATGTATTAAATCTCAGAATAATGTGAGCGGGATGCAAAATATAACTAAAAAACCCAAGACCTGATCAACAGTTAAGGGGCTTACAGACGTCAAGCAAAGGGGAACCTTACAATCATACTTTACCCCTATACAAGGGACAGAAACTGATAAAAAAATAGAGCACCCCACAGGGAATATAGAGATAAGTAAGGAACATACTATTACCGTAATAACCTTAAAATGGCAACCTCAACAAAAGCTACAGCTTTATCATACCCTGCGGAAGAAACACCCCCGCCAAGTAATATTGCTGAGACTAACCCAAACACAATTGTCAATACGGAGATTAAAGATCTTAGAGATTTGATAAGAGCTCTCCCAACTAAAATGGAAATAGAATCTCTAATCATAAGACTGGAGGAGAAATATCAGAAAGATATACAGGAAGTGAAGGGGGAGATAAAAGAAATCTCGAATAGGGTACAAAATGGGGAAAACAATATACTTGATGTAACAAGGAGATTAGTGCAAGTGGAAGAATCTAAAGAACTATTCATGGAGAGGACAATTTCAATGCAATTACAACTGGAAGAGATGGAGGACAGAAGTCGTCGTAATAATATAAGGATAAGAGGACTCCCTGAGTGTATGGAAGACGAGGAGGAAAATTTAAGAGAAAAGGTTAAGAAGTTAATAATGAAAGTGTTGACGAGTGAACCACCTGCAAATATAGAGATTGAACGAGTACATAGGATTAATATGCCTAGACATCCAGATGGGAAAAGACCCCGGGATGTCCTATGCCGTTTTGTGAGGTACCAGCAAAAAGAGGAGTTACTACGGAGGACATGGGACCTGGGTACAATTGAATATGAAACAAGTAAAATTAAGATCTTACTAGATGTATCAAGATTTACCCTTCAACGAAGAAATATTTTGCGCCCCCTACTGGACACAGTTAAAACAAAAGGGTTCATGTATAGATGGGGGTACCCATTCTCGGTAACTATTCGAAAGGGACCCAGATCATTTACAGTAAGGTCCCCAAAAGACTTGGAGGAGCTTTTTACATTTCTGGAGATGGAACCTACGCAAATACCTAATTGGCTAGTGGATATTCCTCGTGGACTATACACCCCAATGACAACCTTGGACAGGGGGAGAAGGTAGAGGCGGGAGGAGGAATAGGAGAAGGATGCCGAAAGACTGACGCCCTCCCGCTAAACCTCTACTATATCTTTGGGGGGGTGTCCCCTGCTCCCTGCTTTTTTCTCTTTTTTTTCTATCTGCCCCTTTTTTCAGTAACCATCCTAGGGCTCCTCCTAGTAGCCTCTCCAACATTTAGGAAGGAAAAGGAGCTTAGAGAGGATAAGGATGGAACTAATGGATGGGAGATAGGAGGTAATTTAGTGGGGATATGATAAAGATAGGGAAAGATAGAGAAAGAGGAAAGGAATGTACCCCCCTCCTATGGAGTACGGATGTCACCCCCCCTTTTTGGGAGGTGGAATGAGGGAAAAGTACACACTAAATAACCCGAAGGCCCTTCTTTTTTTTTTCTCAGGGTCTACACAGATTCACAGATTATATTATGTGTGAAACACTGGCACTTATATTTTGGATGTTACAATATCCTCATTGGGTTCGAGGCGATTTAAAAAAAAAAAAAATTCACATTATTCACAGATTATATTATGAATGAGACACTTGCATTTATGATTTTGAAGTTATAATACCTTTATTGGGATCGGGGTGATTATTATTATTTTTTTAACTGAATTTAAGGCTTGTACACGTAATTATGTTTTTTACTACATATATTTTGTTTTTAACATATTTGTCACAGAATATATTATGTGTGAGTCACTTACAAATAGGATTTTGATATTATAATCCCTATCGGGATTAGGGGCGATTAATGGGAAGGAAGGGAAGGGGAAGGAAATTTTTTTTTTTGATTTTTTTTTTGTATACCTACACACAATTTTGTTTTTTATTATATAAGATTCACAGATTATAATTTTTATGAGACACTTATACACTTATGATTGTGATGTTATAATACCCTTGTGGGTTTGGGGTGATATTTCCCTTTTTTTTTTTTTTTTTAATATCTACACACAATTTTGTTTTTTTTATTATATAAGATTCACAGATTAAATTTTTATGAGACACTTATACACTTATGATTATGATGTTATAATACCCTTGTGGGTTTGGGGTGACCTTACTTTTTTTTTCTCCACTTTTTGTATTCTGTGGGCTTGAGGTGGACATAGACATCCCCCCCTCTGATGATCATTAGGGGGTGGGGGATGGGTTTCGAAGTGTAAGATAGAGATATAAGGTGACATAGTACTTTCAGTAATAATTACCTGGCAAGTTACCTCCTCCTTTTCTAGGTGGGATAATTATACTTAAGGGGCAGTGTAAAAGCAGGGGAATATGAGACAATGAGAAATAATAAAGAATGTGTAGG
The DNA here is from genome assembly GCF_965119305.1 of Pelophylax lessonae. Taxonomy (NCBI): domain Eukaryota; kingdom Metazoa; phylum Chordata; class Amphibia; order Anura; family Ranidae; genus Pelophylax; species Pelophylax lessonae. Next base: position 466,092,172 of record NC_138768.1, on the reverse strand, counting down.
AACTATATATGGAAATGAATAGGGGTGGGTGGGGGGGGAGGGGTTGGGGCGAAGCACCCTGATCATTGCGGACTCTAACCCCAAATAGGAAAAATTGCTCTAAGGTATAGGAGGTAGTTGAGGAAGAAAGCAATATAATGGAAGTTAAACAAAGAGGACTTACTCCTCTTTCTAGGGGGGAATAGAGGGGATAGATCCCCGAGGGTAGGGATTTGTGTGGAATTTAAATTATTATTTTTTTTTTTTTCCCTTTGTTTGTCTTTCTTTCGGTTTTTATAGATTTTTTGAGGAGGGTGGAGGAAAATGGAAACAACACGAATATTGACGTTAAATGTGAAAGGACTTAACACACCAGAAAAGAGGAAAGTCTTGTTAAACAATTTAAAAAGATTTAGGGTAGATATAGCCCTCATCCAAGAGACACATTTTTGAGATGACAAATTACCATATTAAAAAATAGATTCTACCCGAAGTGTAGAGGAGTGTCGATTATTATAGCTCAAAATGTCCCATGGAAGTATGAACAGATGTCCAAAGACCCTAATGGAAGATCAATATTCTTAAAGGGAACTATAGGAAATGTTAAAGTCACACTAGCCTCCCTATACGCACCTAATAGTCTACAAGACAAATTAATTGGGAGTAAAATTAGGGAACTTTCGGAATATAAAGAAGGACATTTAATAATTGGAGGTGACTTTAATATATCTCTAATCCCCCCACAGGACACATCAGTAGGATATTCATCTACACCAGTGAGAATCAGGAAAAAAATATCAAAGGCTCTTTATGAAGCGCAACTGAAAGATGCATGGCGTATAATGCACACGGAGGAACATGACTACACGTTCTTTTCACCGGTTTACCAACAATACTCGAGGATAGATTATTTTTTTATCCCACATAACCAACTACATGCAATTTACAATATACAGATTGGTACAATTACATGGTCAGACCATGCTCCAATTACTATGGAGTATGAATTAAGAAAAGAGCAAGGAGGTAGACACCAAACATGGAGGCTTAATGAAAGCCTGCTACAAGATGAAATGGTCAAAATGGATATTAAAAATGAGCTAGAAGAATTTTTTCAGAACAATAAAACAACAGACACTGACCCATGCACTATTTGGGAGGCACATAAAGCTGTAATAAGGGGTATTTTGATTAAAAACGGCTCAAGAATTAAAAAAAACGAACTGTAAAATTGGAAACTTTATTTTTAGAACTGCAAAAACTGGAAGCGACACACAAGCATAACAACTCACCAATGACGAAAAACAATCTGATGAAAGTTAGAGGGGAAATCAATGAGATACTATTTTATAAAGCAAGATCAGCATTACAGATTATTTGGGAAAAAGCATATGAAATGGGGGATAAATGTGGGAGATCGCTGGCAAACGCTTTGAGAGAACAGACGCTAAATACTGTACATACGTCCCACAAATAATAACGAGAAACGGTCAGAAGCCAGTTTTAACAAAAGAAATAGCTCAGGAATTTAAAACATATTACTCATCATTATACAATCTGGAACCTCAAAGCCTGAAACCATCTCAAATAGAGGATTACTTGGCGACATCTTTGATGCCTCAATTAGCAGAATGTGAAAGAGAGGATTTGGGCTCCGAGATTACAGAAGATGAACTGGAAGCAGCAATTTCTAATTTTACAGTGGGGAAAGCACCAGGCCCAGATGGATATACTATCCAATATTATAAAACATTTGCTCCACAATTAAAAAATTGTGGTGGAAATGTTTAATGCATGGGGCAAGGGCAAGAAAATACTGAGAGAAACACTCCATGCCCACATAACGATATTACTTAAGGAAGATAAAGATCCAACATCATGCGCCAGCTACAGACCCATATCTTCATTAAATACAGATTTGAAAATCTTTACAAAAATTATAGCTACTAGAATTCAAAAATACATAGCAAAACTAGTAAATTTAGATCAAGTAGGATTTACACCGCTGAGAGAGGCACGTGACAACACGATAAAAGTACTAAACTTATTATATGTAGCGCAGCAAAAACAGTAAAAAAGTGTATTTTTAAGTACAGAAGCTGAAAAAGCTTTTGATAGAGTAAGCTGGAAGTTCATGATGGCGGTACTGAGATATGTGGGCTTGGACGAAACAGTATTGAATTGGATCTCACAGATCTATTCAAACCCATCGGCGAAGGTGAGAGTGAACAGCACCTTGTCGGAAGACATATGGATCCAAAATGGAACTAGGCAGGGATGTCCTCTTTCACCCCTGCTATTCATTTTGATGTTGGAACCCTTCCTATGTAAAATAAGACTAAATTCAGATATCACAGGAATTAGAATCGGTCAACATAAGATATCTGCCTTCGCAGACGACATGCTGTTCACTCTCACCAATCCGATTATCTCGCTCCCCAATCTTTTGAGAGAGTTTGAGGAATATGGAGAACTATCCAATCTTAAAATAAATGTAAATAAATCGGTAGCAATGGGAGTAGGGCTAGATCAAAAATTGTTGCAACAATTAAAACTAAACTTTGGTCTGAAATGGACAAATAGAGCAATAAAATATCTAGGCTTGCAAATTACGCCAGAGTTCTCCCAGTTGTATGAAGAAAACTTTCCTACGTTGCTGAAATCTATTTAATCTCTGCTTCAGAAATGGGGAAAGGGAATGTTTTCATGGTTAGCCAGGTGTAATATCATAAAAATGTCTATCTTACCAAAATGCTTACATCTCCTCCAAACTTTACTGATATATATACCACAGAAATTCTTTAAACAAATGGACACTATATGGAAGGAATTTATATGGGCAGCCAAGCATCCAAGATTGAGTAAGAGAGTTATGACTTTACGAAAAGAAGAAGGAGGGTTGTCTGTCCCAGATATGAGGAGGTACTACCAGACTATACACTTAGGTAGATTTATGGACTGGTGTAGGCACAGGGAAATAAAACTATGGGCAAATATGGAACAAGCGCAATTCAAAAACCCTTTGAGAAGAGCTCCGTTTTGTAGTCAGAGTTTGCCAAATACTATGAAATTACACCCACTTATAGGTCACACAATTAAAATCTGTGCAAAAACATTCCAACAATATAAATTGATTAATAGAAACTCAGCATTAACACCGGTATTGGGCAACCCCAATTTTACGCCAGGTTACAAAGGCAAAAAATTCAAAGACTTAACCGATAAGGGTATTTTCCAAGCGGACCATTTTTTAACACAAGAGGGCTGGATAAAAGAAAGGGAGTTGGTGGACCCCCTGGGGGAGTACAGACTGGATCGCTGGAGAGCGATCCAGCTGGTGCACTTCCTCGGGACCCTACCAAGGCCTAATCATATAACTTTACTATATACAAAATTTGAGGAGATGTGTGTACAAAAAGGGATAATAACACATTCCATATCTAAAATATATGCAATGTTGAATAACCAGAGGGAAAACCAACAATTGACATATATGACTGATTGGGAGAGGGAACTGAATAGTACTTTTTCAGAAACAGAGAGAAGGCAAATATTCCAGCTGACCTTCTCAACATCCATCAGTACAAAAATACAGGAGGTAAACTACAAAATATTATCAAGATGGTACCAAACCCCGGTAAAATTGAATAAAATGTCATCAACAAATACGGATGAGTGTTGGAGATGTGGAGAAGGAAGGGGGACAATGTTACATATATTCTGGTCGTGTTCCAGATTGGAAAAATTCTGGAAACAGGTACATGAAATAATACAATCTCTAACAGATCACTTAGTGACAAAGGACCCAGCCCTATTCCTTCTCCACAAATCCGACATCTCAAGAAATCAATATAAAAACTCATTAATCCCTTACCTACTTAACGCAGCAAAAATGTGTATCCCCTTAAAATGGAAAAACGAGACACCTCCAGATATCAATATGTGGATCAATAAAGTGGAAGAGGTAAATAAATTTGAAAATCTTATATTAAATGCTAATCATAAAGTGGGAAAATATAATTTAATATGGGATAGATGGAACTTATTTGTCATGTCGAGAAGACAAGAATAAAGATGAGGAGCTAGAAGATAGAAGAAGGCACATATTCATGAGACCTTCACAATTTATAAATAATAACGTCCATCTCCACCACCCCTCTCACATTATTATCTTTCTTTCTAACCCCAAAATTATTATTTTTTTTTTTCCCTTTCTAAATCGTACAATAGAATACAGCAGGACCATGAATAGATTAGAGCTCTGGGGAACCCAAGAGAGAAACATTTATTGAATTTATGAATATATGTTCCTGCTATAGTATAAATAAGATATGAAAGTGTATGTACAAGTGCGATGTTTATCTATGTATATGTTTTTTCGGTTGTGTTTTGTATGAAAAAATGTTAAATAAATAAAATTTAGTAAAAAAAAAAAAAATTCCTTCCTGATCCCCCGAGAGGCAATCTGATATTCCCTGGATCAACTTTACCTATAAATATTAGTACCCACTTACTGTATATTAAGTACACTCAGTAAAGAATCCAGGCTTTTTTTAAAGCAATCTAGTGAGCTAGCCAGAACCACCTCTGGAGGGAGTCTATTCCACATTTTTACAGCTCTTACGGTGAAGAAACCTTTCCGTATTTGGAGACTAAATCTGTTTCCGCTAGAGGTAAAGAGTGCCCCCTTGTCCTCTGTGTTGACCTTAAAGTGAACAACTCAACACCAAGTTCATTATATGGACCCCTTATACATGTTGATCATATCCCCCCCCCCCCTAATCTCCTCTTCTCAAGAGAGAATAAATTCAGTTCCTCTAATTTTTTCTCATAGCTGAGCTCCTCCATGCCTCTTATCAGTTTGGTTGCCCTTCTCTGCACTTTCTCCAATTCAAATCTGTAAAGAAAAGCGCACGCAACCTCGGGCAATAACGCTTTAATAAAGGACAACAACACAGTACATTGGAATTGCACTTACACTTTTCCTTTAAGACAATCGCTTTACAGCATTCCTGTTGGAATGCTGTAAAGCGATTGTCTTAAAGGAAAAGTGTGAGTGCAATTCCAATGTACTGTGTTGTTGTCCTTTATTAAAGCGTTATTGCCCGAGGTTGCGTGCGCTTTTCTTTACAGATTTGAATTGTTTTGATCCGCCCCCCCCCCCCCCCCAGTGGAGTGAGAGAGGAGCAGCAGCAACCAGGACATTTCAGCTATAAAACATACAAACAAAGGAGGTGAATACATGGACAGCGCCATGGGCTGGTGAAGTACTCCTCTTTGTACTTGTTGTATATCAGCATGTGCAGGATCTGTCCTTCTTGATCTGCACTTTCTCCAGTTGCCCGATATCCTTTTTAAGAACTGGTGCCCAAAACTGAACTGCATATTCCGATGAGGTCTTACTAATGATTTGAAAAAGGGCAAAATGATATCTCTCTCTCTCTGGAGTCCATGCCTCTGTTAATACAAGAAATTACTTTGCTTGCTTTGGAAACCACAGCTTGGCATTGCATGCTATTATTAAGCTTATGATCTACCAGAACACCCAGATCCTTCTCCGCTATGGATTCCCCCAGTTCTGCTCCATCTAGTATGTATGATGCATGCATAGTCTTAGCCCCCAAGTGCATAACTTTACATTTATCAACATTAAACCTCATTTATAGTGATGTCGAAAACCTAAAATTCGCCGTTCGCGAACGGCGAACGCGAACATCGGCAAATGTTCGCGAACCGGCGAACCGGGCGAACCGCCATAGACTTCAATAGGCAGGCGAATTTTAAAACACACAGGGACTCTTTCTGGCCACAATAGTGATGGAAAAGTTGTTTCAAGGGGACTAACATCTGGACTGTGGCATGCCGGAGGGGGATCCATGGCAAAACTCCCATGGAAAATTACTTAGTTGACGCAGAGTCGGGTTTTGATCCATAAAGGGCATAAATCACCTAACATTCCTAAATTGTTTGCAATAACGTGCTTTAAAACATCCAGTGTGTGAATACGATCAGGTATGATGTTATATCGGTCAAGTAGTGTAAGGGTTACGCCCTCTTCACAGTGACAGACCAAACTCTGACAGACCAAACTCCCCGTTTAACAGTCAGTCAGTCCATTTGCACAACCGCAAACTCCCCATTTGCACAAGGTTGGATACCAAGCTAGCCATGTCCCGTTCCTTGTCCTCACTGACATCATTGAGGGTCTCTTCCTCCACCCAGCCATGTACAACACCAAGGGTCCCCGAAAGGTGAGAACAAGCCCCCTGGGACGCCTGCTGTGGCTGGTATTCCACCTCCTCAAAGCCAACTTCCTCCTCTGACTTCTCTTCTTCAGACTCCTCTCTCTGCGTTGCCACAGGTCCAGCAATTGACAACGACAAGGCTGCTTCTGGTGGTGATGGGGACCACAACTCTTCCTCTTCATGCTCATCTACAGCCTGATCCAGTACTCTTCGCAGGGCACGCTCCAGAAAAAACGCATATGGGATGAGGTCGATGATGTTGCCTTGGGTTCGACTGACCACCAGGTTTGTCACCTCCGCAAAAGGACGCATGAGCCTACAGCCATTGTTCATGAGCATTCAGTAACGCGGCCAAAAAATACCCAGCTCCGCAGAAAGAATGAAAGAAAATGAATGTTTTTTCTATGAAAAATTATCCCGCGGATCGCTTTTGGTCTGTTCACAATGAAGCAACGACCTTATCATCTGGGGTGTGCCAACACACTCCTAGAGGTGATCGCTTCATTGTGATACCCAAGCCCCTTCACCACGACAAGGTAACGATCACGAAGGGGAATTGACACATGTATGTGCCTTTTTTTTTGTTTTTTTGCAGCCACAGTGTAGCACCAGAGGCCAGAAAAATTAGGCATGTACACATGCATGAAAAAGCAGGTATTGTTGCAGCCGCTGCTGTAGCAGCGGCCTGAAAAATTTAGGTTTTCAAGGCAGAAAGTGCACTAAAACATTGCGGCTTGAACCGTAGTTGGTGGCGGAGACGTCACGTAAGTCATCCGGCATGCAGAGAATGATTAAATACAGCAGCGTGTGGACCATTTTTAGCCCAAGGCATCTCAGTCATCACCAGGCCTTTTTTAGTCAAATGCATCCCCCACTGTCAGTCCCTTCGGGATCCATGCCTCATTCATCTTAATAAACGTGAGGTAATCAAGACTTTTTTGACCTAGGCGACTTCTCTTCTCAGTGACAATACCTCCTGCTGCGCTGAAGGTCCTTTCTGACAGCACACTTGAAGCGGGGCAGGCCAGAAGTTCAATGGCAAATAGGGATAGCTCAGGCCACAGGTCAAGCCTGCACACCCAGTAGTCAAGGGGTTCATCGCTCCTCAGAGTGTTGATATCTGCAGTTAAGGCAAGGTAGTCTGCTACCTGTCGGTCGAGTCGTTCTCTGAGGGTGGACCCCGAAGGGCTGTGGCGATGCGTAGGACTAAAAAACCTCCGCATGTCCTCCATCAACAAGACGTCTGTAAAGCGTCCTGTCCTTGCCGGCGTGGTTGTGGTAGGAGGAGGATTACTTTCACCTCTTCCCCTGTTGGATTCCCGTTGTGCTGTGACATCACCCTTATATGCTGTGTAAAGCATACTTTTCAACTTATTTTGTAGCTGCTGCATCCTTTGCGACTGCCGGTAATTGGGTAACATATCAGAGACTTTCTGCTTATACCGGGGGTCAAGTAGCGTGGCCACCCAGTACAGGTCGTTCTCCTTCAGCCTTTTTATACGAGGGTCCCTCAACAGGCATGACAGCATGAAAGACCCCATTTGCACAAGGTTGGATGCCGAGCTACTCATGTCCAATTCCTCGTCCTCACTGATGTCATTGAAGGTGTGTTCTTCCCCCCAGCCACGTACAACACCACGGGTACCAGATAGGTGACAACGAGCACCCTGGGATGCCTGCTGTGGTTGGTGTTCCTCCTCCTCAAAGCCACATTCCTCCTCTGACTCCTCTTCCTCAGACTCCTCTTCCAGTGTTGCCGCAGGTCCAGCAAGCGATGGTAAGGCTGTTTCTGGTGGTGGCGATGGTGACCACAACTCTTCCTCTTCCTCTTCACGCTCATCTACGGCCTGATCCAGCACTCTTCGCAGGGCACGCTCCAGGAAGAAAACATATGGGATGATGTCACTGATGGTGCCTTCGGTGCGACTGACTAGGTTTGTCACCTCCTCAAAAGGACGCATGAGCCTACAGGCATTGCGCATGAGCGTCCAGTAACGTGGCAAAAAAATACCCAGCTCCGCAGAGGCTGTCCTAGCCCCCCGGTCATACAAATACTCGTTGACCGCTTTATCTTGTTGGAGCAGGCGGTCGAACATTAGCAGTGTTGAATTCCAACGTGTCGGGCTGTCGCAAATCAAGCGCCTCACTGGCATGTTGTTTCGCCGCTGAATATCTGCAAAGTGCGCCATGGCCGTGTAGGAACGCCTGAAATGGCCACACACCTTCCTGGCCTGCTTGAGGACATCCTGTAAGCCTGGGTACTTCTGCACAAAGCGTTGCACAATCAGATTCAACACATGTGCCATGCACATGTGTCAACTTGCCCAAATTCAATGCCGCCAACAAATTGCTTCCGTTGTCACACACCACTTTGCCGATCTCCAGTTGGTGCGGGGTCAGCCACTGATCCACCTGTGCGTTCAGGGCGGACAGTAGTGCTGGTCCGGTGTGACTCTCTGCTTTCAGGCAAGTCAACCCCAAGACAGCGTGACACTGTCGTATCCGGCATGTGGAATAGCCCCTGGGGAGCTGGGGGGGTGCAGTTGGTGTGGAGCAAGACGCAACAGCAGAAGAGGACTCAGCCGAGGAGGTTAGCAAAGAGGATGGAGTAGGAGGAGTAGAGGAGGTGGCAGCAGGCCTGCCTGCAAGTCGTGGCGGTGTCACCAACTCCTCTGCAGCAGAGCCACGCATTCCATGCTTGGCAGCCGCCAGCAGGTTTACCCAATGCGCAGTGTAAGTGATATACCTGCCCTGACCGTGCTTTGCAGACCAGCTATCAGTGGTCAGATGGACCCTTGCCCCAACACTGTGTGCCAGACGTGACATGATTTCCTTTTCCACAATAGAGTACAGGTTGGGGATTGCCTTTTGTGAAAAATAATTTCGGCCGGGTACCTTCCACTGCGGTGTCCCAATAGCGACAAATTTTTTGAAGGCCTCAGACTCCACCAGCTTGTATGGTAAAAGCTGGCGGGCTAAGAGTTCAGACAAGCCAGCTGTCAGACGCCGGGCAAGGGGGTGACTCTGTGAGATTGGCTTCTTACGCTCAAACATTTCCTTGACAGACACCTGACTGTGGGCAGGTGAGCAGGAACTGCTGAAGGTGAGAGGCGGAGGGGCGGGTTGTTGATAGGGGGCATGGAGGACAGCAGTGGTTGACGTGGCTGAAGATGCTGGACCAGGAGGAGGATGGTGGCTTTCAGTTTGTGTGCTGCTTTTACTCATGTGTTGATCCCATAGGCGTTTGTGATGTGAGATCATGTGCCTTCGCTAAGCAGTTGTACCTAGGTGGGTGTTGGACTTCCCACGACTCAGTTTCTTTTGGCACAGGTTACAAATGGCATCGCTGATATCAGAGGTAGACACACAAAAAAAATGCCACACTGCTGAGCTTTGCAAGGACGGCATTCTGGTGGTGGCAACAGCTTGCGTTGATTGGCGTGCTGTCTGGCTGACCCCGGGTGCCGAATCTACATGCTGTCTGACTGCGCCACTAGCTCCTTGCGATGACCTCCTCCCCCTGCTTCCAACTCGTCTCCTCCTCCTCTCTGTCTCCCCATCTGAACTTTCCCCCTCTTCTACTGCTCTTCGAGCAGGCACCCAGGTGACATCCACAGACACATCGTCATCATCAGCCGCTTCACTTGACAACTCAGCAAAGGCAGCAGCAGCAGGTACAACATCATCATCATCATCACAATGTACGTCCATGTGTATAATGCTGCCTGACTGAGACATATCCCCGTTATCTACATCCTCTGGCACTAATAGTTACGCATCACTTATTTCTTCCAACTGATGTGAAAATAACTCCTCTGACGGATCAAGTGAAGCGGCTGTGGTGCTAGTGTTGGTGGTGGTGCCGGCGGGCTGGCGAGTGGTAAATTGAGAGGTGCTCGAAGCTGAGCTGGAGGAGGATGGTGCATTAAGGTTCCGAGCGGAAGCTGTAGACGATTGGGTGTCCTGTGTAAGCCAGTCAACTATGTCCTCAGAATTTTTTGAGTTCAGGGAACACTGGGAATTATTCTAGGGCCTAAGGAAATCACAGCACCACAACCACGACGGCCCTTGCGGGGTGGCCTGCCTCTGCCTGTCATTTTTTTTTTAATGTGTTGTACTATGAGTGCAAGGTGCTGTGCCACCCTATAGGAGTGTTGGGCAGTGGGTACAGTACACTCTGTGGACCTGACAGTCACTGGCAGCCCAGGCAACTGCAATTATAAAAAAATATATATTTTTTTACTTTGCAAGCTGCTGTGCCACCTTATATATCAGTGGTGGGTGGGCAGTGGCACAGTACACTCTCTGTGGACCTGACAGTCACTGGCACCCAGGCAACTGCAATTATAAAAAAAATATATATTTTTTTACTTTGCAAGCTGCTGTGCCACCTTATATATCAGTGGTGGGTGGGCAGTGGCACAGTACACTCTCTGTGGACCTGACAGTCACTGGCACCCAGGCAACTGCAATTATAAAAAAAATATATATTTTTTTACTTTGCAAGCTGCTGTGCCACCTTATATATCAGTGGTGGGTGGGCAGTGGCACAGTACACTCTCTGTGGACCTGACAGTCACTGGCACCCAGGCAACTGCAAATATAAAAAAATATATATTTTTTTACTTTGCAAGCTGCTGTGCCACCTTATATATCAGTGGTGGGTGGGCAGTGGCACAGTACACTCTCTGTGGACCCGACAGTCACTGGCACCCAGGCAACTGCAATTATAAAAAATATATATATTTTTTTACTTTGCAAGCTGCTGTGCCACCTTATATATCAGTGGTGGGTGGGCAGTGGCACAGTACACTCTCTGTGGACCTGACAGTCACTGGCACCCAGGCAACTGCAATTATAAAAAAAATATATATTATTTTACTTTGCAAGCTGCTGTGCCACCTTATATATCAGTGGTGGGTGGGCAGTGGCACAGTACACTCTCTGTGGACCTGACAGTCACTGGCACCCAGGCAACTGCAATTATAAAAAAATATATATTTTTTTACTTTGCAAGCTGCTGTGCCACCTTATATATCAGTGGTGGGTGGGCAGTGGCACAGTACACTCTCTGTGGACCTGACAGTCACTGGCACCCAGGCAACTGCAATTATAAAAAAAAAAATATATTTTTTACTTTGCAAGCTGCTGTGCCACCGTATATATCAGTGGTGGGTGGGCACGCAGTGGCACTGCAGTGGGCAAGGTACTGTGCCTGTGCCACCCGAAATGAGTGTGGTGTGCACACAGTACAGTCTGTGGTGGGTCTGTGGCCTCTCACACACAGCGGGCAGGCAACTGCAGTGTACAATAGAGATATATATATATATATATATATATATATATATATATATATATAAAAAGAAAAAACTCAATTACCAGCCCTTAAAAGGGCTTTTGGGGACACTAGATATATATATATATATATATATAAAAAAATCCTCAATTACCAGCCCTTAAAAGGGCTTTTGGGGACACTAGATATATATATATATATATATATATATATATATATATATATATATATATATATAAAGAAAAACTCAATTACTAGCCCTTAAAAGGGCTTTTTGGGACACTATATATATATATATATATATATATATATATATATATATATAAAATTACACAAATACCAGCCCTTAGAAGGGCTTTTTGGGGTGCTGTCCTTACAGCAGTAGTGGACCAAGAACACTGACTAGCAAGACCAGGAACACTGACTAACAACTGTCCCTAGCTTAACAGCAGCAGCAGCAGCAGCAGCTCTCCCTGCTCTCACTAACACACACTGCTTCAGAATGATCTAAGATGGATGCTGCCCTTGCTTATTTATAGGAGGTGGGAGGGTGTGGGAGGGAGGTATGCTGATTGGCTGGAAATGTGCCTGCTGACTGTGAAGTTCAGGGTCAAAGTTTGCCTCAATGATGTATTATAGGGGGCGGACCGAACATCGCATATGTTCGCCCGCAGCGGCGAACGCGAACATGCTAAGTTCGCCGGGAACTGTCCGCCGGCGAACAGTTCGGTACACCTCTACTCATTTACCACATAGTTGCCCAATGAAACAGTGCATTGAGGTCAGCTTGTAAGTTGGAGACATCCTGTAAAGAAGTTTTTCCAGTGCAAAGCTTGGTGTCATCTGCAAAGACTGAAATGGTACTTTTAATCCCAGACCCTATATCATTTATAAATATATAGATATTAAAAAGTAAGGGTCCAAACACTGAACCTTGGGGTACACCACTGATAACCTTAGACCATTCAGAGCAAGAATCATTAACCACTATTCTCTGAATTCTATCTTTTAGCCAATTTTCTATCCATTTACAAACTGATCTTTCCAAGCCTGTAGACTTTACCTTACACATTAGCCGTGTGTGGGGAACTATGTCAAAGTCTTTTACAAAATCCAAGTATACTACAATCACCCCTCTGTCCAAGGTTTTACTTACCGTATTTATTCGAGTATAACACACACGTGTATAACGCGCACCCCTAATTTTCGATTAAAAATCGGTATAAAATTTTGTTTCACACCAAGCATTGTAATTGACAAAAAAAACGTTGTTGAACACGTGTGGCCATGATAAAAGTAATTTATTGACAACGTAAACTGGTATAAACACAATACCGAAATAAAATTACCGGTAACAATATTTATTTAAAATGCTTCAATGCTGTATCATCAGATACACTAAAGAGTTGTTCCCATTCTTCTCGAGTTAACTTTTCATCAGTGTCCCAGTTGGCAGGAACATCTGTTTCTCCAGTTTCTTCGCTTAAAATATGAAGAACACTGAATTACGGTACGCAAAACACTGAATTGTACAAAAGCAATGCTTACCGTAACGTGTGGGCGAGGCGAGGAAATGAAGCGGCGACCATACAGCGGATAATAATAATTTTCACCCCCAGTTCGGGCCGCCCACTGTACACGACGAGGGGACGTTTTTTTTTCTTTGCCCTCGCGTACAGTGAGCGGCTGCAGCCCGGAAAAGGCGCAGTGCGAACTCACAATTCGCCTGCGCCCTCAATGGACCGGCCGCCACTGCCACCCCACCCCAGCCCTCGTTTATAACGTGCACCCAAACTTTGATTTCTTTTTTGGTAGAAAATTTTGCGCGTTACACTCGAATAAATACGGTACCTCCTCATAAAAAGAAATCAGGTTTGTTTGACAACTTCTGTCTTTCATGAATCCATGCTGACTGTTGCTTAAAATATTTTTTCCCAGCAAGAACTCATCTATGTGGTCTTTTATTAAACTCTCCAGTATCTTCCCGACTATAGAAGTTACACTAACAGGTCTATAGTTACTTGGCGAAGACTTTGATCCTTTTTAAATATAGGCACCACATTGGCCCTACACCAATCTAGTGGTACTATTCCAGTCCTTAACTAGTCCCTAAAAATTAGAAACAAAAGCTTAGAAATTACAGCGCTCAATTCTTTAAGTATGCGTGGGTGGATGCCATCTGGTCCAGGCGCTTTATTCACCCTTATTCTGTCTAAATATTTCTGGACCATATCACTTTTGAGCCATTGTGGATCATTTGGGGCTGTGTCAATACCATCCTCTTTATGGTCATGAGCTCCCCCATGCTCCTTTGTATACACAGAGCTGAAGAAAGTATTTAATACATTTGCCTTCTCTTTGTCCCCAGTCACCCACTCCTGATTATTTTGTAAAGGGCCTACATGCTCAGACCTAACCTTTTTACTATTAATATATTTAAATAATTTTTTGGGGTTTGTCCTACTATCTTATGCAATCTGTCGTTCATTTTGAATTTTTGCGTCCTTGATTTCTTTTTTACATATTCTGTTATATTCTTTGTAACAATTAAACAATGATAGTGTTCCTTCATTTTTATATTTTTTAAAAGCTCTTTTCTTTTTATTTAAAATTGTATTTTGGTACGGTGTCGCATGACTGCGCAATTGTCAGTTAAAGCAACGCAGCGCTGAACCGCAAAAAATGGCCTGGTCATTAAGGGGGTAAAACCTTCCGGGGCTGAAGTGGTTAAAGAAGATGTGCAGGGAAGATCAGCATCTGAACCCAGAGAAGGTGGAGGCTGATAGAATGGAGGTAATAGAAGGCATTACAATTACATTTAAAGTAAACTTTTATCAGTATTGTACATTATATTTAAAATGATTATATCCATGAAAAAAAAAGTCTCAGCTTTTAGTACTACTTTAAAGCGGAGTTCCGGCCTATTTTGCAACTTTAGTGATTCCTGGAGTGCTCGCTATGCTGATCAACAATTGGGCATTTTCAATTTTTTTCGGGGGTCCCTTACCTTATTTTCAGGGCATTTTTGATTGTACTTCCTCCTTCTCCCCCCTCTGTGGCCACGGCCACCGACATCACTTCCACCTTTGCAGTGCATCCTGGGAGCTGTTTGTCATCACTCCCAGGAGGCTGGAATCAGGAAGAACTCCCAGAACACTCCTTGGAATCAGGAAGAGGGACACAGCAGATTACACTGCAGCTTCAGATGCCCACATCCAAGATGGCCATGCCCAGACAGCGTTTTTAAAAGTAAGATTTTGACTAAAATCCAATACTGTACACCTTGTAAGTATGAGAATAGCGGTTCTGTAAAGGGCGATTGATTAGTATTATAGGAGTATTTTTAGTTAAAAAAGGTATTTGAGGCCGGAACTCCGCTTTAATATACAAGATTTATATCTCCCTTCGATCCTTCATATAGCTTCATGTCTGATTTCTAGTTAAAATGCCCAAATATCCTACTTCTGGGTATATTTATTATTATATATGATATAAGTAATATATATTATTAGAGATGGCCTTGCGGTTCGCCCGGCGGTCAGTTTGCAAAGAATTTTGCTTGTTCGCTACCCACCAATTTTGCGAACACATGGCGTTCGCGGGGGGCCATATTAGTTTACATTGGGGAGAACTTTGACCCATGACACAGCCGTCAGGTGGCACGGGACAGCCAATTGAAACATTTCAGCACATGGACATGCCCCCTACCCTATAAATAGACCTGAGCTGTCGGCCTGTAATGTTCTGGTACCTCTGGTACCCTTATTCCACTTTCCAATTCAGTGTATGCGTCCCACCATTCTCTTCTGGTAGGTGCGCATACACCTTTAAGACCGATGCTGTCATCACTGAGCGCCGCAGAGCGGCTATTTCAACCGCCGGCGTTCTCACTCACATGTTCGTTCAACCTGCCTTGAAGCTCATATGCTTACAAGCGTACCTCGCTGTTGGAACCTCGCTGCTGATCCCTGTATCCCGCTACCGGATCACTCGCTCATACCGAACCTCTCTACTACTGCTTGCTATTAGTGATAAGTACCCCGCAGGGGAATCCTCCATAACCTTCCTACTAAGCTTACACTATCTAGCTCTGCATATTAAGGACTGTAACTATCATCTGCACTGTTGTTTAGATTGCTAGCTCTTGAGCCTACTAACATCTATCCTTGCACTGGGTTAGTCTCTCCTGTATGTCATCTGCTGTCCTACCACCTACTACCATACATGATTGCTAACCTATCTGCATCCTACCTGTTACCATCTATACTCTCATGAACATTTCTCTCAAGTGCTGTTCACCTATTGTCACTGTTCATACCTGTCTCTTCAGCCCATCACCACTATACTGCTATATACATCTATCACTCCAGGAACATCTTATTGAGTGTGTATATTTGTATGCTGAATCAGACAGACCACAGTGATGAGTCTTGGGAGTTGGAATTGGTATTTCAAAGTATCTCTACATGACTGCTGAGTGGAGTTTTTCTGCAGCTGCAAATCCATCTTGTTTCAGAAAACGCAGGAGCGTTACACGGCCATTTCACATTCTGCTTTTTGTCAGCGTAGGGAGAGGTCTGCTGTGTTCATGAGGGAGAGATTGCCAGACAAAAATAGCTCTGTTAAGATCCACAAAAGTCCTTTTCAGGGCTGGTATTTCAGTATAGGTCTACTACAATCTCTTTTGAGTTTAGGGACAGGTATCCAGTCTGTGCTTTAGGGGCAGTTAGAGATCAGCAGCAGTGACACAAATCGCTCTGGTAATGTCCACAAAAGTCATTTAAAGGGCTGGTATTTCGGTATAGGCCTACTACAGTCTCTTTTGAGTTTAGTTTTCCACAAAAGTAATTTAAAGGGCTGCAATTTTTTTGGTATTAGTGTGCAGTGCACTATATGGGGGGGGGGGGGGGAATCCACGGTATAATATACTTTGCAGAAAGCATATTATAGTGGTGTCACGAGGCTTACCTTTGTTGGAGTCTGTAACGCAGAGATGTACGCTCACCCTTGCAGATATCCACAGCCCAAGGTAACCAGGTAGGAAAGCCACCTGGGCTGTGAATTTGTGCACGGGGGCTTGGCAGGGAAGGTGCTCCAATAAGCAGGACCAGCAGGAATACAATGGGAAGGGAAGTCCAGGAATAACAGAAGTCACTGGATGACACGAGTCCGGATAAGGTCGCAGGAACAACAAGGAGTGAAGGTAAGGATGGAAGCCGGAGTCAGTCTGGAACACACACTTAGGAAACAGGAACACAGGAACAAAGTCTGTCAAACAGGAACAAAGATCAGCAACACACGAACAAAGATCAGCAACACAGGAACAAACTATCAAGAGGTTGTGTTTGGTAAAAAGTTATTGATTTGATACCTCCATCCCGGTTGACATGTAAAAGAATTACCAATGTCCAAGTGTACATTGGAAGAAAAAAGAGGGCTTAGTGGGACTTTGATGGTATCATACTCAATTCATATAAGACTAGGAAAGTATAAAAATCAAAAATACTTTATTAATTTTTCCCTTTAAAAGTCAAAAAAATGTATATTTTGACAATTGACATAATATTATCAGACATACAAAAAACATATAGACAATAATACACTAATGATCATTGATACAACTGGTGACTTTCCACAAATATCATTGATAAGATTCTCCTTATTGAGGTGCCTCCACTGGAATTCTAGCCCGACATGTTTCGCAAAAGATTATTGCTTCCTCAGGGGCAAACAGAATTCAATCAAGATTATCATCTATGGAAATATCAAATACAAATAATTAGTATTGCATATGGTGTGGTAGCCCTGAGAGTATCAAAGGCAAATATAGTGGTCCCATATCTACACCTCCCCCACCCACGTACATCCCCGGGGGTATGGTCAGTTGGAATTACTGGATGGCTGCTGATGTGACAAATCTAGTCTCCCCGGCGAGTGCGGGGGCTTTCTTTTTGTGGTTTACCATGAGGTACAAGGTTTACAATTATCTTATATTGTGTGTCATTAACAAAAAAACATATTGCATATATACCTACCAAGCGGTTTGTCACACAATGATTATCAGCGAGTACAGATGGAGATGGAAATGGCAGCAGCAGGTTTGCAAAAAAATGAAATTCCAGCTGGAATAATAGTATAAGAGAGCATGTTTATAATTTTGCTATTTAAACTCTAAGGAGCAACAAGTAATTACAGAGGACACAGAATACAGTCCGATTTAATTACCTCAGATTATTTGCAATAGATCATATGCTGTTGTGCATCCCTGTTTGTGATGCTGTTTCATAAGAGTATACACCCACTGGGGGCAGAGTGTAGCCCCCTACAGCGCTTCCAGCTTTTAGCTCCTTTAGGCCAATAGCATATCAAACATTCTTAAGGAAGGCAGAGGCATAAAAAAGAAAGAAACAAGAAAGCCATTAGCACCTATTGGGCTATATTCGTGTGAATTTGGGTTGCTCCTGTGAAAGTATTTACCTGTGTTGCTGCACCATCTCGAGTTCCATCTCCTATCTGCCGCCATTGCGGCTTTCCACTCACATTAAGAAGCCCCAACCCGGAAGTCGTCATCGCACGTGGCGGTGACTCACTTCCGGATCCGGTCCTCGAGTGGGCATGCGCCATGACGGCGCATGCTCACTGCTAATTGTGGAGCTCCACAACACTGTGGGCTCCCGGAAGCTGCAAGGCAGAGCTGAGACAAAGGATATGTCTCGCTCGCCTGCCCAAGGACCGCACACTCGCCGAGGGAGGCCGCGCCACTCCGCCATCCAGTGACCACCCCCGGAACTGACCGGGGCAGGTACCTAGCTGCAAACAGGGACAACATTGCCATACCTCAGAAGTATCTCACAACATCGCAATACTGCAAAAAACATATTACATTGTATTCTATATTAGCGACCAAATAATCACATAAAGGACATATGAAATTATATACAAAAGAAAAAAAGGGGTCAGAGTTATATTTATTAAATTATATACAAGACATATAAATAATGCTATACACTGTTTTAGCATGTTTGGCCATGATTTGACGTAACTTTTTTTCATGTGTTGAATAACGAGTGATTAACTTTACAGTTTTCATTTCTTTTTTAACTGATGTATTATATATCAAATCCATTCTAGAGCGGGCTTTTGCTTTATTATAAGCTTTTCTTAAAGAAGTTGGACTATATCCCCTCTGCAGCAGTCCCCCCTGCAGCAGTGATAAAAACACTTTTAATGTATTATAACTAGTGTGATAAACCAGTGGCCCCCCAATACCACATATTGAAGTGGGGTGTTATCTGAGTATACTTTTACTAGTGTATTTTGTGTCCTGCAACACTATTGCCTCTTTTTCTGTGTTAACTCTGCTACATACAGTGTCAAACTCACTGGCCAATTTTTTGAACAACTGGTGTGATAGACCAGTGGCCCCCCAATACCACATATTGAAGTGTGGTGTTATTTAACAGTATACTTTTCTAAGAGTGTATTTTAGTCCTGCAAAAATGTGGCCTCTTTTTCTGTGTTAACTGTGCTACACACAGTGACAACAGTTACTGACCAATTATTTGTAGAACTGGTGTAATAAACCTGTGGGCCCCAATACCACAGATTGAAGTGGGGTGTTATCTGAGTATACTTTCATAAGTGTATTTGTGTCCTGCAACAATATTGCCTCTTTTGCTGTGTTAAGTCTGATACACATAGTGCCAAACTCACTGGCCAATTTTTTGAACAACTGGTGTGATAAACCAGTGGCCCCCCAATACCACATATTGAAGTGGGGTGTTATCTGAGTATACTTTCATAAGTGTGTTTGTGTCCTGCAACAATATTGCCTCTTTTGCTGCATTAACTCTGATACACACAGTGCCAAACTCCCTGGCCAATTTTTTGAACAACTGGTGTGATAAATCAGTGGCCCCCCAATACCACATATTGAAGTGGGGTGTTATCTGAGTATACTTTCATAAGTTTATTTGTGTCCTGCAACAATATTGCCTCTTTTGCTGCATTAAGTCTGATACACACACAGTGCCAAACTCACTGGCCAACTTTTTGAACAATTGGTGTGATAGACCAGTGCCCCCCCCAATACCACATATTGAACTGGGGTGTTATCTGAGTATACTTTTACAAGTATATTTGTGTCCTGCAACAATATTGCCTCTTTTGCTGTGTTAACTCTGCTACACACAGTGCCAAACTCACTGGCCATTTTTTGAACAACTGGTGTGATAAACCAGTGGCCCCCCAATTCCACATATTGAAGTGGGGTGTTATCTGAGTATACTTTTACAAGTGTATTTGTGTCCTGCAACAATATTGCCACTTTTGCTGTGTTAACTTTGATACACACAGTGCCAAACTCCCTGGCCATTTTTTGAACAACTGGTGTGATAAACCAGTGGCCCCCCAATACCACATATTGAAGTGGGGTGTTATCTGAGTATACTTTTACAAGTGTATTTGTGTCCTGCAACAATATTGCCTATTTTCTGTGTTAAGTCTGATACACACAGTGCCAAACTCACTGGCCAATTTTTGGAACAACTGGTGTGATAGACCAGTGGCCCCCCAATACCACATATTGAAGTGTGGTGTTATTTAACAGTATACTTTTCTAAGATTGTATTTTAGCCCTGCAAAAATGTGGCCTATTTTGCTGTGTTAACTGTGCTACACACAGTGACAACAGTTACTGGCCAATTATTCGTAGAACTGGCGTGATAAACCTGTGGCCACCCAATACCACAGATTGAAGCGGGTGTTATATACCTTTTTCCAGATATACTGCGATTCTCTAGAGACTTTTGTCACAGGGTAATTAAAAAACATGACAGGCAGAGAAAGAGGCAGACACTTATGCAGGGGTGGTAGGGGTAGGGCAGGAGAAGTAGGCCGGAGCCAAAGTGTGAAGTTTCAAAAGCCGCGTGCAATTACATCAAAGGACGCACCAGACTTGGTTGAGTGGCTCACTCAGCCTTCCTCTTCTGACCCTCCTCATCCTCTCTATCTGCACCCTCTTCACTCTCAGCTGTGTACACCCCCAAAGACACCACCACAAACACCACGACATACCCTCGACTTGAGTCACTGGAATTATTTTCCGATCCATCACAAGACATTTGCGATGCGCAGCCATTGTTGGCATCGGATCAGGAAGAGGAGGTAACAACAGCCGCCACTCAGCAGTCTGAAGACAGTACCCAGATCAGGCCAAGGAGGTTGGTCCCCGCTGTTGCTGCCTACTCCGAGATCTCGAATGTTAGTGGTGGGGAAGGTGACGTGGATGATGAGGTGTCTATGGACGTCACGTGGGTGGCCACAAGAGAGGAAGAGGAGGGGAGTTCAGAGGGACAGACGGACCGGCAGAGAGGGAGGAGAGGCAGGCAGAACTTGCATTACACAAGAGGTACAAAGCAGACTGCAAATGTATCAGGAGCGAGCCATCAACCATGTACAGTCACAATTGGCGCTCCCAGGACGCCGGCACATGGCTCCGCAGTGTGGGCTTTTTTTAATGTGTCCATTGCTGACAACAGTGTTGCCATCTGCAGCCTTTGCAGTCAACGCATAAGTCGCAGTAAACCCAAAACTCAACTAGGGACAACCGCCTTAAGAAGGCACCTGAACTCCCATCACCGAGCCCAGTGGGAGCAACACTGACAGAACCCACAAAGCCACACTCCAGGCTCTCACCGTCCAGCCTCTTCTCCTTCTCCTCTCTCCTCACATTTGTCCTCCACTCCACCTTCCATGATGCCATTGTCACATTGTTCTGGAAAAAGGCAGGCTTCTGTGGCCCAAATGTTGGAGCGTAAAAAAAATGATGACGTCGGATAACCCTCTTGCCCAACGTTTGACTGCTGGCTTGTCGGAACTGATAGCCCACCAACTACTGCCATATCAACTGGTGGACTCGGAGGCCTTTAGTAAATTTGTGGCCATTGGAACACCCCAATTTCTCGCAGAAGGGCATTCCAGAGCTGTATGGCCATGTTCAGAGGCAAGTGAATATATCTCTGGCACACAGTGTTGGTGCCAAGATACATCTGACCACAGACACATGGTCTAGAAAACAGGGAAGGTATAACACTTTTACTGCCCACTGGGTGAACCTTCTGACGGCCGTCAAGCATGTAACCCATGGCACCCATGTAGATTTAGTTGTACCGCCACGGATTGCATGCAGGCCTGCCTCTTCTTCTCCTCCTCCTTCTCCATCCTCCCTCTCCTCCTCGACTGACTCCTCCTTTTCCGCTGCTACCGTCTCTTCCGCTGCGCCGCCCAAGATCCCCAGAACCTATTCCACATGCCAGGTGAGACGTTGCCATGCTGTGCTGTGTCTGTTGTGCCTGGAAACCAAGAGCCACACTGGTCCTGCACTCCTTTCAGCTTTGTGTTCACAGGCAGATCAGTGGCTGAAACCGCTGAATTTGACAGTAAAGTGGTGTGCGACAATGGTGCCAATCTGCTGAGCGCGCTGAAACAGGGCAAAATAACACACGTGCCATGCATGGCCCACGTCCTGAACTTGGTCTTGCAGCAATTAATTGCCAAATACCCTGGGGTCCAGCACGTCTTGCGGCAGGCCAGGAAAATCTTGGGCCATTTCAGAAGATCTTACACAGCTATGGCTCGCCTTGCTGACATTCAGCGGCGACACAACCTGCCCGTCAGGCGTCTTATTTGTGACTGCCCGATGCGATGGAACTCAACGTTGCATATGCTTGATAGGTTGCTCCAGCAGAAACGTGCAGTTATTGACTACCTGTACGAAATCTGCGGCAGGACAGGTTCTGGGGAGCTTGGGTTTTTTCACCTCGCCAGTGGCTGCTTATGCACGACGAATGCAGACTTCTGCGGCCATTCGATGATATCACCAAACCGGTCAGTCACGGCCAGGGTGCCATCAGTGACATCGTACCTTACGCCTTCTTTCTGGAGCGTGCATTGCGTCGTGTCATTGATCAAGCCGTCGAGGAGCAGGAGCAGGAAGATGAGGAAGTCGCAATGTTGGATGAATTCCCAGTGGGTGCTACTCCATCTGAGACAACAGCAGGAGTCTGAAGAGTATTCAGAGGAGGATGGTGCCAGGGGGGGATGAGGAGGAGCAAGAAGAGCATGCTTTAAACCTTTCTTGGATCCCTGGTGTTATCCGTGGTTGGGGGGAGGAGAACGAGGACGACATTATCCTGGGTGATGAGCTGGAAGCAGGCCACTACACCGCTTCCAGTTTAGTGCGAATGGGTGCCTTCATGCTCCAGTGTTTTAAGGGAGACTCCTGTATAAAAAGCATAAAGGCCAAGGATCAGTACTGGGTGGCAACGTACTTAGACCCCCAGTACAAACAAAAAATTACGGAAATGTTACCACAATCACAGAGGGCGGTCAGAATGCAGCACTTCCAGGCCTTGCTGCGTGAAATGCTGCATTCTGCTTTTGCGTGCGCTGGCAGAGGAATTTCCAGTCACAGAGAGACAGTTGCGGGTAGCAATCCAACAGCGCCTGCAAGAAGAGGGCGGTTTGAAGATGTCTTGGTCACTTCAGATATGAGATCCTTCTTTCAGCCGAACCATCGACAGCTGTATGCCGGATCCAGCATCAGGGAACGCCTAGACCGACAGATGTCCGACTACATCGGGTTAACGGCCGATGTGGACGCTCTGAGGAGTGATGAACCCCTGGACTACTGGGTGGGCAGGCTTGACCTCTGGCCAGAGCTTGCACAATTTGCAATGGAAATGTTGGCTTGCCCCCCGTCCAGTGTCCTGTCCGAAAGGACGTTCAGCGCAGCAGGGGGGAATCATGACTGATAAGCGCACTCGCCTAGCTCATGACAGTGTAGACTACCTCACATTTATAAAAATGAACGAGGTATGGATCTCTGAGGAATTCAACACATGTGACCAGTAGACCATGTTTCATTGAAATTCCTCATGCCAGGCCACACATATCTGCCAGACTGCCATCCACCCACAGAAATTCCTGGTCCTTGGCTTAGATACATACAGCGGCATAAATGGCATTTCATGTCCATTGAATGGAAAATTTTTGGGGCCTTTCAGGGCAGACAATTATTTTTTCTGTGAATCCCTAATGTACCTCCAGCCACAGAATACAACTTTCTTAGCTGTCAGTTAAACCCATGTGGGCTAATTTTTGGGGCCTATACAGGCCGACACTTACTTCTGTATCCTGTGAATG
Organism: Pelophylax lessonae; assembly: GCF_965119305.1. Taxonomy (NCBI): domain Eukaryota; kingdom Metazoa; phylum Chordata; class Amphibia; order Anura; family Ranidae; genus Pelophylax; species Pelophylax lessonae. The sequence goes on along the minus strand of NC_138768.1, from coordinate 466,068,448 downwards.
CCTAATGTACCTCCAGCCATCAAATACTACATTCTTAACTGTCAGTTAAACCCATGTGGGCTAATTTTTGGGGCTTATACAGGCCGACACTTACTTCTGTATCCTGTGAATGCCTAATGTACCTCCAGCCATCAAATACTACGTTCTTAGCTGTCAGGTAAACCCATGTGGGCTAATTTTTGGGGCCTATACAGACCGACACTTACTTCTGTATCCTGTGAATGCCTAATGTACCTCCAGCCACCAAATACTACGTTCTTAGCTGTCAGGTAAACCCATGTGGGCTAATGTTTGGGGCCTATACTGGCCGACACTTACTTCTGTATCCTGTGAATGCCTAATGTACCTTCAGCCACAGAATACTACGTTCTTAGCTTTCAGGTAAACCCATGTGGGCTAACTTTTGGGGCCAATACTGGCTGACACTTACTTCCGTATCTTGTGAATGCCTAAAGTACCTTCAGCCACAGAATACTACGTTCTTAGCTGTTAGGTAAACCCATATGGGCTAATTTTTGGGGCCAATACTGGCCGACACTTACTTCTGTATCCTGTGAATGCCTAATGTACCTTCAGCCACAGAATACTACGTTCTTAGCTGTCAGGTAAACGCATGTGGGCTAATTTTTGGGGCCTGGAATGGCCGACATGCCTAATTTTTCAGACTGGATTTGTAAATCAATGGGTCTGTAAAGGTTCCGCCAAATTGTGAAATGGATGCGGACCCATTTTACAGATGTGTGAATGGACCCTATATGTATTAGATATGTATTTACCGGCTGCTGTCAGTTCTGGCTGATTCATGAAAAAAAAAAGTAATAATTTTTTGCTGTAAAAAAAAAAAAAAAAAAAATTTAGGGCAACTTTTCATTTGCAATACTTCTGTTATGACATTGTCCATGTGCTGAGACTATTTGTGCACAGCTAGAACATCTTTTGTGGCTGAAAATATGACCTAAAGGTTTTTAAAGTTCGCCTCCCATTAAAGTCAAAGGGACCCGCCGCAAACTTGCTGTTTGCGGACTTTTGAGAAAATTTGCGGCTGACGTTCGCGAACCGCCCCGGCCGATGTTCGTCCATCTCTATATATTATTACTTTCACTGTTTCACAGTATAAATTAAGCACTTATAGTAGCAATTATCTGCTCTTTGTACTACAAAGGGCTAATTTTAGTTTTTTTAACCACATTATGACTGGTGATACAAAAAAAAAAAACTGCTGCTGCTAAATGTCTTAGGCCTGGTTCACACCTATGCGTTTTTTGGTGCTTTTTGCAGAAGTGCGCTAAAGTTCATTTACCATGGTTTCCTATGGGACATGGTCACATTTATGCTTTTTTCAGCCGCTGCGTATTTGGAAAGGGTCAAGGACTTTTTTCAATGCAAAACAGTGATTTGTTTGCTTTTTTGGTTCAATAAACTTCAACGGAGAAGCTGCAAAAAAGCATGTAGTGCGTTTTTGTCGCGATTTGCATTTTTTAATCTGCCCAACAACAAATTGACCCAAAAAAACATAAGAAAAGCAAAACGCAGCAAAATCGCATGAGCAAAAATGCAAAATGCCCACAGCAAAAAGCACTGCAGAAACAGATCAAAAACCAACTGCATAGGTGTAAACCGAGCCTTATGCTGGCCATACACGTATCTATTTTCGGACGTGAATATTCATATGAAAAATCTTTGTTCTTTCGCCGAATGAAAGAATGTCGCTTAAAAATTTCACTTGCTTTTAACATTCAATTTTAAAAAGAATCTAATTTCTGAATGAAAGCCACATACACTGTCTGAAAATTCCTTTCACTAAGAAGTTTTCTATTTTGCTAAGAATTTTCCCATCACTGTGGTTGAAAACTAATGTTGATTTGACCCCACTAACAATTACAAAATCAAACAAACATTCTTATAATGAACATTTTTCTGAAGGAAGACATTGTTTTTGTATGGCCAGCATAAGTGACAGCATGCGCAGGGAACTTTTATCAATTTATTAAGCCTCCTGCCTATAACAAGGGAGTCTGTCATACATAATATATTACTGTTCTGTCTTTAAATAAAAAAATTGATCTCTGAGTCTGATGATATTTACTAGATTCAACCTCTAATAATATATACAGTATACTGTATATCTCTTCTATCTGTTATTCTCAGAGTGGATTAGAGATTTTGCTCCCTAACCATATAGTTGCATATTTATATTTACCACTGCATATGGATATTTAAGAATAAATTGCCTTTTTTGTTTTATTTGATATATTAACTAAATGATACACCACACTTTTTTTTAAGATTATTATCCAATTAATTGATTAATCCAAACAATAATCAGCCAACTAATTGATTATGAAAATAATCATTAGTTGTAGCCCTAGAAGATACTAACCTCCCCTGCTGAGCTTGCCTCAGTTGTATTAAAGAGAAATTGCAGCTTGAAGGATCTTCAGAATCCGACATTTTCAGGAGTTACTGATTCCTAGACCAGGAATTTGACACACCCAGGATAGTTGGATTCTGAAGATATAGACCCTGTCTGGGTGAAGATGTGGGGACAGCATGTAATGCCTCTTTGCACAGTAAAATCTGTGTGTGCGCTCACTCTGGCATGTAGTGCATCGTGTTAAAATGCTTGAAAAAAGTCTCCATAACAAACTCCCATGATAGGTTCTCTTACAGGGCAATAGTAATGGCAGTGTGTTTTTTTTTTTTTTGTTTTTTTTTTTCAGCAATATGATCTCTAAATACCTTTTCCCAGCAGTGCTTCTGTGCAGTCACATGGTTTTCTCGGGTCTTTCTCCCAAGCAGAGAGACTCCAGTGGGAGAGACTAACATTCCTCTGCTGGTAGTTTAAGTTTCAGGAGGGGAGGGGAGGGGTGGGGAGAGGATCTGCTTCACACAGTCCATGGAAATGACAGGAAGGGAGAGGGAGAGAGGGAGATACAGATGCTACAGAGAGAGCAGAAGGATGGAAAGTCAGTTTACTAACAGGAACAGGCAGGATCAACCAGTTATTATACCATATGGAAAAGAAAAAATACCATTGCAAAAAATTATTAGCACAAAAATAATCAAGAAAGGAAGAATCAAAGATAGAAAGGAAGGATCAATTGATCCAAGAAAGAATTTGTCAAAGGAAGGATTGGTCAGTCAATTGCAGGAAGGATCGGTCTGTCGATCGCTTGAAGGATCAAAGTAAGGAAGGATCAGTTGGTCAGTTGCAAGAAGGATCAGCTGGTCAATCGCGGGAAGGATCAAAGTAAGGAATGAACAGTCGATCAATCACAGAAAGGATCGGTTATTCGAAAAAAGGATCGAAGGATCGGTTGATCGAAGGAAGCATTGGTTGGTCAACCTCAGGAAGGATCAGTTGGTCCATCGCAGGAAAGATCAGTTGGTCAATCGCAGGAAGGATCTAAGTATAGAATGAATGGTCAGTCATTTGCAGGAAGGATCGGTCATTCCAAAAAAGGATCAAATGATCAGTTGATCGAAGAAAGGATCGGTTGGTCAGTCGCAGGAAGGATCATTTGGTCCATCACAGGGAGGATTGGTCGATCAAAAGAAGGTTCAAGGTAGGGATTGACCCATTATCAGCAAAGCCGATATATCGGGGACCTATATGCACTTTCCCCAATATATCTGAATCGACCCCTGAGGTTACCGATATTGCCGATATTTCGGGAAAGTGCATGTACCGGAGTGATGCCTGCGGCTAGAGGCATCAACCCGGTACTGGCGTCCGCTCGGCTATCATTACAAGGAGCTGGAGGGGGGGAGACCCGGGGAACCAGCCTGCCCGGCCGCCGAAGAGAGGACACGATCAAAGACGCATTCGGCTCTGATGGGGTCTCCATTTTAAAACCCGGGAAGTGATGTCATGTACAGTAATAGCTAGTGGAGGGAAATAAAAATAAAAAAATTAAAACTAAAACGCATGTAAATATGCAGGCTTAGGAAGGAAGGCAGGTGGACGCAAAATGAAATGATGTCATGCCTGCCTATCCGAGGTACAGATCTCACAAGTGAAAACAAATGCATGCTAAAACTATACAATGCTGGATAAAGGGATATATGGATGTAATAGCAAATGGAGGGCCTGCCTCCCCAAGTCTGAAGTTGCATGTTTATTATTATATATTATTTTTTTCATATTTGGTGCTGCACATGCATATCTGTATTTTTATTTTCCTCCATTTGCTATTCCATCCATATTTCACTTTATCCAGCAGCCTTTCTCCCGCAGAACAAAATTTTGATCCATGCATGGCCATCCTAATTCTAAAGTTTTTTTGCTTTTACTTTTTGATGGAGTGGAGAAGAATTCAAATTTGTCAGATTTTTATTTTTGTCTGTGACAAGAAGGGAACTCTTACCATCAGACATGCAAATGTCAATACAAATTTGACAGAGGTTCTAACCCTTTCTCACTCTATTCAAAATGTAATATTTTGTTTCCTTGAATCTGGGTTTTAAAATATATTATATACTGAAGCTTTACAATAACATCTCAGTACAGGTCCCCTTGGTATTGGCGTATTATTAGACTAAAATACCACTACAATAAATGAGTCAAGTCACTTTTTAATTTACTTATTTCTTAAGTATTTCATCTATGAATAACTCTCATGACCTAATGAGTTAACCAACCAAGAGAGTTGCTTCCAGTTGTTTTGAAAAAAAAATAAAATAAAAATCCTTCTCAGACAATTCAATAGTGAAGTTCAGTCTGGCATTTCAATTCTGTATTGATTTGAAAAAGGACAATCATTAAATGAGATCTGAAAAGAATGAAAAAAAAATGGCTGATTTAATGCTATTGTAACGACAATGCTATTCTCTTTCACATTCAGAACATTGAAGCTTCATAAAAAGTACAAGCTAGTCATTGAATAGGCTCAAAGAGAATCAGAATTCTTGCTGAAGCCTAAGCCATTAGCTTGTTTTAAAGAATGGTCAGTTTATCAATCCATTCTCTGGTGGGGGCCAGTCTGAAATACTTTATCCTGATATTGGCAATTTCTGTATTTGGACTTGAAAATCTAATTTTATAGAGTGTATTCAAGTTCCTGGGCTCTCTGCATACACAGAAGTAGTTTTCCAAATAATGTATTTCTTGGAACTGCTGTTAGAGAGTTATTAGTCTTATATGTTTACTCCCATGTTAAATTCACAGTCAAAGTGATAGGTCAGTAGTCCCCAAATTAGTCTGCTGGTTTCCATGAACTGGCATCTGAAATAAGAAGGTCCTGCACATAGAGCTTTTATTGTAAGCCCAAAGAAGCAAATGAATGCCAGTGCTACTGGGTGCTGGATTGCTCAGCAATCAATCTTAGGCACTGACAGACAATAAGGGTTTCCTGCCTTGCTTGTATTGTCCCAGTATTGTATTGTGCTTGTATTATCCCAGTCATGAGGAGCAGGACACAGAGCTTGCACAAAGGTATGTGTCACTGACACATATGATGTGGTATTTATTCTTCCCACTGACACCAATGATTGTGCATGCATTACTCCCATTGACACCAATAATGAAACATACAATATATTGTCAAAAGTATTGGGACACCTGCCTTTACACGCACATGAACTTTAATGGCATCCCAGTCTTAGTCCGTAGAGTTCAATATTGAGTTTGCCCACCCTTTGCAGCAATGACAGCTTCAACTCTTCTGGGAAGGCTATCCACAAGGTTTAGGAGTGTGTCTATGGGAATGTTTGACCATTCTTCCAAAAGCGCATTTGTGAGTTCAGGCACTGATGTTGGGGAAAAGGCCTGGCTCTGCTCTAATTCATCCCAAAGGTGTTCTATTGGGTTTAAGGTGCAGGCCAGTAAGGTTCCTCCACTCCAAACTTGCTCATCCATGTCTTCATGGACCTTGATTTGTGCACTGGTCCAAATCATTTGGTGGAGGGGGTATTATGGTGTTGGGTTGTATTTCAGGGGTTGGGCCTGGCCCTTTAGTTCTAGTGAAGGGAACTCTTAAGGCGTCGGCATACCAAGAAATTTTGGGAAATTTCATGCTCCCAACTTTTTTTTTTTTTTTTAAATGCGGTTTACTACCGCTTTAATATTACTGACACCAATGGTGCTGCATTAAATTCTCCCACTGACATCAGTGGTGGAACATTTATTAATCCTTCTGACACCAATATTGGGGCATTTATTTCTCTCATTAACACCAATAATGGGGCATTTTTTTATTCCTACTGATACCAATTACGGGGCATTTTCTACTGTTGATGATCGTGGGACATTTATTGCTCCCATGGATGTCGGGTGCTTTGTACATGTTTGGCAATTTTTACTTCCATTGACCATCAACATACAGGCATTTTTCATTCCCACAGACTACCAATGTAAGGGCTTTTTTTTCTCCAAGTGATTCTCAAAGCAGTGCATTACCATTCTCATTGGCCCCCAAAACAGGATCATTCTTATTCCCACTGGCAACACTTATGTCACCCAGCAGTGTGAGGAACAGTGATGATATTGATGGTTCTTTTGAGGGACAACCTCAGAAAAGTTCTTCAAAGCAATACACCAAATAATAAATACATTTAATGTGCTCTTTCAGGCTGTCTTTTAAGACCTACTCCAGTCAAAAACTTTTGGCTTTAGTTAAAGCATGGAAGAGTAACAACCTCTGTCAGATTCTTAAAGCGATACTAAAAGTATTTGTTTTTAAACATGTTATACATGTGGTTTTACACAGAGCAGCCCAGAACCTTCTCTTTATAGGTCCCCTGTCAGCACTTCTGGCTCCTCTGCCCTGCTAAGTGCCCCCATAGCAAGCCACTTGCTATGGGAGCACTTGTGTGTGCTCGCTCCCAAACCCCGCACTGTGTCCATAAGACAAGCAAAGCGGGGCTCAACTCTGCCCCACGATCCCTCCTCACTGCCTGTGATTTGTACTAAGTGATTGCCTGTGAATTGTACTAAATGACTGCCTGTGATTGACAGCAGTGTGAGCCAATGGCTCCCTCCGCTGTATCTGAGCAATTGAGGAGGCAGAGAGTCAGGAGAGCAGCTGCTCTTGTGCACATCAATGATTTGAGATCGGGCTCAGGTGAGTATTGGGGGGCCTGTATACTGAAGGTTTGTTATCTTTATGCATAGAATGCATGAAGGTAAAAAACCTTCAGCCTTTGGAATCACTTAAAGATTCTTATAAAAAAGGTGTGACTTAAGACCCACCATGCATATTACTACCTGAATGTTGAACTCCAGCCAAACAGAAAATACACACATTCATTACATATAAGAGAGCTGTTTTACTTGCTAAAGCATTTAGATTTCTGTCCATTTAGAAATATGGGGATTACCTCTCTCCACCTCCAACCTGCTGATGGATCAATGAGCAGCAGCAGACTGATTAGATAATCCTTTTGCTCACTCCTACTATTACTCTCCCAGTGTATTTAATGCATTTCATGATTTATGAACCAGTGCCTGCAAAGCCTATAGACAAATGGTGGCCAGGCGGTGCACGCCATTTCGGCTGTACGTCATATGATGTGATCTGTCACCTGCTGTGTCTGCCAGATACAATGGATGACTGGTCAGTGTACTGGCTGCTGCTGGTACCACGTGATCGCTGTGACCAATCACAGCAGATCACATGACAATGTTAGGCCAATTTGTTTTCTGCTACATATTTTTGGTAAAAAAATCACAATAAGGGTATTTTGATTGGTTTGCGCAAAAGTTATTGTGTCTACTAACTACGGGAAAGATTTATGTCATTTTTATTGTTTTTTTTTTTTTTTTTTTTTACTAGTAATGGCAGCGATCTACAATTTTTAGCCGGACTGCGACATTACGGCAGACAGATCGGACCCCTAACTGACATTTTTGACACTTTTGGGGGGACCAGTGACATTACTACTGTAATCAGTGCTAAAAATATGCACTGTTACTGTAATAATGACACTGGCAGTGAAGGGGTTAACATTGTAGGTGATCAAGGGGTTAAATGTGAGCCTAGGGGAGGGATTCTAACTGTGGGGGGGCGTAGCTTGTGAAATGATCATAGAGACCTGTGATCCTATATAGAAGGATCACAGGGGCTCTGTCATCATTCCAGGGAGAAGAACAGTCAGCTATGTTTACAACAGCTGACCATCCTTCTCTCTCAGCGGGGAACGATCGCGGGTGTCAGGCGGCAATCGGAGACACCAGACCCGTGCATTGGCTTCCCCGCTGCTGAGTGGGGACGGGAGTGCGCCGACGGCGGAAATGCGCCGCCGGCGGAGCTCGCTTGCCCCCTAGCTGCCTGCGCGCGACCGACGTAGATCTACGTCGGTTTGCGCAGGAGAGCCACCTTGCCACAGTAAATAGGCGACAGGTGGTCAGGAAGCGGTTAACAAAGAAATGTAGCAGAATACAGTGTGGCCTACATTTATGAAGAAAAAATATTTGCAAACTTTATAACAGAAATGAAGAACAATGTGTTTTTTTTTTTTTTCCAAACATTTTGGCCTGTTTTTGTTTATTTATAAATATAAATTTATGAATTTATGAATATAAAAAAAAAAAAAAAAACAGTGGTGACTCAGTGGTAATTAAATACCACTAAAAGAAAGCTTTATTTTTGAAATAAAAAAATGATAAAAATTTAATATGGGTACAGTGTTACATGACTGTGCAATTGTCATTCAAAATGTGACAGCACTGAAAGCTGAAAATAGGCCTGGGCAGAGAGGAGGTGAAAGTGCCTGGTATTGAAGAGGTTAATAAATACAGCCCTGCATGTGTGTCTGCCTGAAGTTCAGCTTTAAATCCTATTTTGTACAAAATGTTATATATCACAAATGTAATAGAGAAAATAACTTCCATGTAAACATTATGGTTATTTAATCACAGTGGTTTTTATGGTCCAAAAATAAGAAAAAACATAATGTGTTCAAGCTCTATAATTTTCTGCAAAGTATACTGTATGTTCTTATCTCTAATAAATATCAATTTGTGCAGAAAAAGGAGTCATTTCCATGGGAATAAAAATTTTCCAAAACAACAACCCTGACATAAAAAGTTTATATTTCTAAAACGCCAATTCCACAATGTATATTTGCTTTACCACTTCGGGACCGGAAGATTTTCCCCCTTAATGACCAGGCCATTTTTTGCGATTCAGCACTGCGTTACATAACGGACAATTGTGCGGTCGTGCAACGCTGTACCCAAATAAAATTGATGTCCTTTTTTTCCACACAAATAGAGCTTTCTTTTGGTGGTATGTGAATTTTATTTTTTGCGCTATAAACAAAAAAAGAGCAACAATTCTGAAAAAAAAAAAAAAAAAACAATATTTTTCACTTTCTGCTATATAACATTCCCAATAATAAAAAAAATAAATAAAAATCTAATTTTTTCATCATTTTAGGCCAATTTGTATTTTGCTACATATTTTTGGTAAAAAAAATCCCAATAAGAGTATTTTGATTGGTTTGCACAAAAGTTATCGCGTCAATAAACTAGGGGAAAGATTTATGTAGTTTTTATTTATTTATTTTTACTAGTAATGGCGGCGATCAACAATTTTCAGCGGGACTGCGATGTTGCGGCAGACAGATCGAACCCCCTAAATTACATTTTTTACACTTTTGGGGGGACCAGTGACATTACTACAGTAATCAGTGCTAAAATATGCACTGTTACTGTACTTTACTGCGGGGGGGATGGGCTTGTGAAATCAATACAGAGATCTGTGTTCCTAAATAGGAGGAACACAGGCGCTCTGTGGTGATTCCTGAGAGAACAACGGCCTGTTGTGTTTACACGGGGGAGCGATTGCGGGTGTCGGGCGGCAATCGCGGCAACTGACCCCGTGGATCGGCTTTCCCACTGGCGAGTGGGAGTGGGTGCCCCTAGGATCGCTCCTGCGAATTGACGTACCTGCTGACGTATAACCATGGCGGCTGGTCGGCAAGTGGTTAAAAAATGCTCAGAAGCACGTCAAACCACTAATTTGCAGAAATATTAACAATGTATTTATACTTGGTAGGTTAGGCTTTAGTCTCCCTTTTTAAGCCTTTTATTGTAGTCTGTGTCCCTAATAGGAATGGGCTCAGGCGCGTTCGTCAATCATAGGCAGTGAAGCATTTCCCGGCCCATAGCTGCACATACAAAGGCTACCTATGATTGGCAGTGTGCAGTGATAGCTTCCTGGCCCAGCAATAATCCCTAAGCTAGATATTTCCCTGGACAGGATATGATGAGAAATCCTTCCAGAAGAGGTACATTCTTAGTGAGTGAGGAAGAGGCAGACGATGGCAGCCTCACCCCTCATTGCTGTCATGTGATGGATAGGGAGAGGACAAAAGGAAAAACCAGCCCAATATTTTGCCAATGGCACACAAAAACCTGACAGAGATGTTCTTTATTCCCAATAAAAAACTTAAAATAAATAAAATACGTAAGGCTTTTAAACTGATCATCAGACAGAAAAACTACCCCCTAGCAATTACTGCTCAAAAAAATTAAAGGAACACTTTGAAAACACATTAGATCTCAATGGGGAAAAATATCATGCTGGATATCTATACTGATATGGACTGGGTAATGTGTTAGGAAAAAAAGGATGCCACATCGTTTGATGAAAATGAAAATTATCAACCTACAGAGGACTAAATTCAAAGACACCCCAAAAATCAAAGTAAAAAAATGATGCAGCAGGCTAGTCCATTTTGCTAAAATTTCATTGCAGCAACTCAAAATGGTACTCAGTAGGTTGTATGGCCCCCACGTGCTTGTATGCATGCCTGATAACATTGGGGCATGCTCCCAATGAGACGATGGATGGTGTCCTGGGGTATTTCATCCCATATCTGGACCAGGGCATCAGTGAGCTCCTGAACAGACTGAGGTGCAACCTGGCAGGGGCGGATGGACTGAAACATAATGTCCCAGAGGTGTTCTATTGGATTTAGGTCAGGCGAGCGTGGGGGCCATTTAATGGTATAAATTCCTTCATCCTCCAGGAACTGGCTGCATACTCTCACCACATGAAAATCGGTATTGTCATGCACCAGGAGGAACCCAGGACCCACTGCATCAGTTTAGGATCTAACAGTGGGTTCAAGGATTTCATCCCTATAATTAATGGCAGTCAGGGTGCCATTATCCAGCCTGTAGAGGTCTGTGCGTCCCTCCATAGATATGCCTCCCCAGACCATCAGTGACCCACCATCAAACAGGTCATGCTGAATGATGTTACAGGCAGCATAAGGTTCTCCACGGCTTCTCCAGATCCTTCACGTCTGTCACATGTGCTCAGGGGGAACCTGGTCCCATCTTTGAAAAGCACAGTGCGCCGGTGGTGGACCTGCCAATTCTGGTGTTCAAAGGCAAATGCCAATCGAGCTCCATAGTCCACTAGAGGACATTGAGCCCTCAGGCCGCCCTCATATAGTCTGTTTTTGATTGTTTGGTCAGAGACAGTAACACCAGTCGCCTGCTCGAGGTCATTTTGTAGGGCTCTGGCAGTGCTCGTCCTGTTCCTCCTTGCACAAAAAAGGCAGATACCGGTTCTGTTGATGGGTTAAGGGCCTTCTATGGCCCTGTCCAGCCCTCCTAGAGTAACTGCCTGTCTCCTGGAATCTCCTCCTTGAGACTGTACTGGGAGACACAGCATCCTGGAGGAGTTGAACTGCCTGTGTAACCTCTATAGGGTCCAGGTATCGCCTCATGCTACCAGTAGTGACACTGACCCTAGCCAAATGCAAAACTAGAGAAAAAAAGTCAGAAAAGATGAGTAGGAAAAAAACATGTCAGTGGTCTCCACCTGCAAAACCATTCCTGTTTTGGGGGTCATCTCGATGTTGCCCATCTAGTGCACCCGTTGTTAATTTCATTAACACCAAAGCAGCTGAAACTGATTAACAACCCCCTCTGCTACTGACCAGATCACTATCCCAGGAGTTTAGTTGACTCGATGCTATACTCTGATTAAATGTGTTCCTTTAGTTTTTTTTAAACAATGTATATACTGTATATAAATAAAAACTCTGCAAACCTGTTTACTGTCACCCCTATAAATATGCTAGGATGGTGCATTAATGGCTGTAAAGAAGCTATGAATTTGTTTACATTTTGTAGTTCCAACTCTGCATTATTTTGTAAAAGTGATAAGGCAGCTGTACAGAATCTCTTAATCACTTCTTAAGGCGGGGTTCACACTGATCCGAACTGCATGCAGTTTTTCATGACTCGCATGACAGGCTAGTGTGACTAGCTCTCAATGGAGCCCATTCACACAGCCCTGGGGCAGCCACGGTCCGCACTGGAAAAGGGTCCAGTGCGTCTTCTGGTTCGTTTCAAGTGCAAATTTAGTCAAAAATTCAAACCTGATTCGCACCTGAAACGGAGAACAGGGACACACCGGACCCCCAGCTAGTGTGAACCCAGCCTTAAGGCTCTGATGTAGTGCCCTTCACCCACTTACCTTCCCACAATCCCAGGGCTCACCTACTTAATCTGTGGTTCTGGAATAGACAGTCAGAATGGGAAGTGGGGATAGATTAAGACATTTCCATTTCCCAATCTCTCCTGCGAGGTAGTCTAGAGCACTCTGTCCCTTATCTGCTTTGGCTGGGTATGGGGGAGGTATCTGGGGTTTTCATAAAAGGGACTTGTTACCAGCAAATTCCTATTACTTATCAAACTCCCTGTGGTATTAAAAAAATGAGGTAAAATAACAAAATGTTTTTTAAAATATATTGATGAGAAAGGAGTCGCGCTTAGTAGAACAGTCAATAAATCCCATAGAAGAAAAGCAGTAATGACTGGGAATCACATCACAGCCACATTCAGCCTTGATGGGTATACAGTTCATGAGAATGCAAGGTAATATCACCCAGGTGTATGTTGCAGACAGACGCTTGTGAAAACCTTCACCACATATAGCCTCTTACCAGAGAGAGACGGGGCATACACGGTAAGTAGTTAGAGGACTACTTCGCCTGTATCCAGCAAGTCAGCTCCGGTACGAATCCAATCATCCGGTGTTCACCAATGTAAAGGATGTATATTAAAAAAAGAATAGCGCGCAAATGCAAAAGAAATTACTACCAAATCTGAAGAGAGTCCATAAATAAAAATGGGGGTTTGGTCCCACCATATGGCCATATCGTGCTCAAGCCCACTACTGCGTCAAAGTACCCCATTATCAGTGGGTCCTACACTATCCATGAAAAAGAGATGAATCCAGCCCTTCTAACCCTTGGAGACAACACTCCTTGCTGGGAAAAATGTGCAAATGCACTACAGGGGACTCCTCCTATATCCATTTGATGGTGGACACTGATTGAGTACAGGTGTATGTGGGGGGTGGGGAGGGCTGCTCAACCTCGATAGTCTGGTCAGACCGAATACATAATAAACAGGCAAAAAATTTGGGGGAGCATACCCATGTATTTCCAAAGCTGCTGCAGCTATGAACCAAAAGACATGTATATTAAAAAAAGAATAGCGCGCAAATGCAAAAGAAATTACTACCAAATCTGAAGAGAGTCCATAAATAAAAATGGGGGTTTGGTCCCACCATATGGCCATATCGTGCTCAAGCCCACTACTGCGTCAAAGTACCCCATTATCAGTGGGTCCTACACTATCCATGAAAAAGAGATGAATCCAGCCCTTCTAACCCTTGGAGACAACACTCCTTGCTGGGAAAAATGTGCAAATGCACTACAGGGGACTCCTCCTATATCCATTTGATGGTGGACACTGATTGAGTACAGGTGTATGTGGGGGGTGGGGAGGGCTGCTCAACCTCGATAGTCTGGTCAGACCGAATACATAATAAACAGGCAAAAAATTTGGGGGAGCATACCCATGTATTTCCAAAGCTGCTGCAGCTATGAACCAAAAGACATGTATATTAAAAAAAGAATAGCGCGCAAATGCAAAAGAAATTACTACCAAATCTGAAGAGAGTCCATAAATAAAAATGGGGGTTTGGTCCCACCATATGGCCATATCGTGCTCAAGCCCACTACTGCGTCAAAGTACCCCATTATCAGTGGGTCCTACACTATCCATGAAAAAGAGATGAATCCAGCCCTTCTAACCCTTGGAGACAACACTCCTTGCTGGGAAAAATGTGCAAATGCACTACAGGGGACTCCTCCTATATCCATTTGATGGTGGACACTGATTGAGTACAGGTGTATGTGGGGGGTGGGGAGGGCTGCTCAACCTCGATAGTCTGGTCAGACCGAATACATAATAAACAGGCAAAAAATTTGGGGGAGCATACCCATGTATTTCCAAAGCTGCTGCAGCTATGAACCAAAAGACATGTATATTAAAAAAAAGAATAGCGCGCAAATGCAAAAGAAATTACTACCAAATCTGAAGAGAGTCCATAAATAAAAATGGGGGTTTGGTCCCACCATATGGCCATATCGTGCTCAAGCCCACTACTGCGTCAAAGTACCCCATTATCAGTGGGTCCTACACTATCCATGAAAAAGAGATGAATCCAGCCCTTCTAACCCTTGGAGACAACACTCCTTGCTGGGAAAAATGTGCAAATGCACTACAGGGGACTCCTCCTATATCCATTTGATGGTGGACACTGATTGAGTACAGGTGTATGTGGGGGGTGGGGAGGGCTGCTCAACCTCGATAGTCTGGTCAGACCGAATACATAATAAACAGGCAAAAAATTTGGGGGAGCATACCCATGTATTTCCAAAGCTGCTGCAGCTATGAACCAAAAGACATGTATATTAAAAAAAGAATAGCGCGCAAATGCAAAAGAAATTACTACCAAATCTGAAGAGAGTCCATAAATAAAAATGGGGGTTTGGTCCCACCATATGGCCATATCGTGCTCAAGCCCACTACTGCGTCAAAGTACCCCATTATCAGTGGGTCCTACACTATCCATGAAAAAGAGATGAATCCAGCCCTTCTAACCCTTGGAGACAACACTCCTTGCTGGGAAAAATGTGCAAATGCACTACAGGGGACTCCTCCTATATCCATTTGATGGTGGACACTGATTGAGTACAGGTGTATGTGGGGGGTGGGGAGGGCTGCTCAACCTCGATAGTCTGGTCAGACCGAATACATAATAAACAGGCAAAAAATTTGGGGGAGCATACCCATGTATTTCCAAAGCTGCTGCAGCTATGAACCAAAAGACAAGTATATTAAAAAAAGAATAGCGCGCAAATGCAAAAGAAATTACTACCAAATCTGAAGAGAGTCCATAAATAAAAATGGGGGTTTGGTCCCACCATATGGCCATATCGTGCTCAAGCCCACTACTGCGTCAAAGTACCCCATTATCAGTGGGTCCTACACTATCCATGAAAAAGAGATGAATCCAGCCCTTCTAACCCTTGGAGACAACACTCCTTGCTGGGAAAAATATGCAAATGCACTACAGGGGACTCCTCCTATATCCATTTGATGGTGGACACTGATTGAGTACAGGTGTATGTGGGGGGTGGGGAGGGCTGCTCAACCTCGATAGTCTGGTCAGACCGAATACATAATAAACAGGCAAAAAATTTGGGGGAGCATACTCATGTATTTCCAAAGCTGCTGCAGCTATGAACCAAAAGACATGTATATTAAAAAAAGAATAGCGCGCAAATGCAAAAGAAATTACTACCAAATCTGAAGAGAGTCCATAAATAAAAATGGGGGTTTGGTCCCACCATATGGCCATATCGTGCTCAAGCCCACTACTGCGTCAAACGGTGCAGGGTACTTCCGGGTTCCGGGTATGACGGAGTGACGCTCGTTCCGCTCCTCCCCGAAGCTTTTCGTCGGATGGACGTTCTCAAGGGGGCGTCTTGAGAACGTCCATCGGACGAAAAGCTTCGGGGAGGAGCGGAACGAGCGTCACTCCGTCATACCCGGAACCCGGAAGTACCCTGCACCGTTCTACTGCCCATGATGTGGCTAGAGGCTTGATGCTATTGTATTTGGGTGAGTGCAATACCTTTTTCTACCAAATAAAATATCTAGACAGTATCACGCTATGGGCCGCTTTTGTCTTTTTCCACATTACACTCTGAGAGCGGGTCCTTAAAGTGTCAGCACATCCTTTACATTGGTGAACACCGGATGATTGGATTCGTACCGGAGCTGACTTGCTGGATACAGGCGAAGTAGTCCTCTAACTACTTACCGTGTATGCCCCGTCTCTCTCTGGTAAGAGGCTATATGTGGTGAAGGTTTTCACAAGCGTCTGTCTGCAACATACACCTGGGTGATATTACCTTGCATTCTCATGAACTGTATACCCATCAAGGCTGAATGTGGCTGTGATGTGATTCCCAGTCATTACTGCTTTTCTTCTATGGGATTTATTGACTGTTCTACTAAGCGCGACTCCTTTCTCATCAATTTTTATATACATCCAGCTGTATGAGTTCGCTGCTATAAGGGCGCGGGTTTTATATGTATATTTTATTTTAAAATATATTATCATTAAAAAAAAGGAAATTTAAACGCTAAACATGTACATATACACTCTCATATACACAATTGTGCAGAACATATTTGGTGTCACCGCGCATGCCATAATGAGAGGAATACTTCAAGGGTAAATATTTACTTAATGCTAAATTCACAGTTACAGTTTTTTTTTAATTTGAAGCCATTTCTCATGTGCATGCAATTTGACATATTTGTATTTGGTGACATATAAAATTGAAAATAACATAATTTTATTCGTTAGGCTCTCTCCTTTCATAAAATATTGTTTTCTTTTTGGGTTTTTTTAAGGGTGGGTTAAGTGTATGTTAGCCAGTTGCCGACCACCTGCTGCAGTTTTACTGCGGGAAGGTTGCTCAGCTGCACGAACTGACGTACCTGAATGTCGGTTGCACGATGCTGAGCATGACAGATGAAAGCGATGGGGAAGCCTCACTGTCAGAATCAGGGTCAGTATACGAGCCTGTAGAGAGCAGCGGCACCCTGATAGATAGCTCTGACGACGGAGTAGTGATCCCTGCTAAGGTCAGGCGTACCCGACCCGGTTGTTATGTTGCTAAGGTGCAACAATTGCATGGTTCTCATATGCAGCAGAGTGTTGGTACTAGTGCCACTCAACCGTCTGGTGAACTGTCAAGCACCAGAGGCCTAGTACATCCTGGTGGTCATAGACAAACCAGCACTGCAATATCACTTGGTGAGGTGGCGAGTCCCGTAAGTGCAATTCAAGCTGGTGCTGTGGCTAGCCCAAGTAGTGTCAGAGAAACGGCCATGCTGCAACTGGCAACTCCGCCAGTACTTCCAATGGCCGCAATGGACTCAGGCCATAGACTCATTGTAAGTGAAATGGCTGTGCTGCAACTGGCAACTTTGCCAGTACTTCCCATGGCTGCAATGGACTCAGGCCATAGACTAATTCACTGGCCTATAAAAGGACTCTGCTCAGCCCATCTGATTGCTGGATTGTCTTCAGCTCTTCCTGTTTCCTGTGCATTGTTACTTCCTGGATTCCAGTTTGAACCGGCTTGTTCCTGACCTGTCTGCTCACTCTCCTGGCTTTGACCCTCGGCTTCATCTGACCATCCGATCCTGCTCCAGTGTTTGACCCTCGGCTTGTGTGACCATCCCTGCTCTTTTGCCCTCTGCCTGACTTCTAGTGTACCGATCCCGGCTTGCTCAATGGACTTGCTTCTGCTCAAATCCCCTTGTCTTGGCGCCTGTTTGGACTGATACCTGTGTATGACCCTCGGCCTGGCTTTTACCTGCACATTGCTTGATTCCCTGGAGTTCCTGAGAATTGTTCCGGATACCCTTGTGAACCTCTACCTGCACTCCACAAGCATCCAGTGCTCCTTGGGACGCGTCACCTCCTGTCCCACTTCCAGGGGTGATTCGCACCGAGCTGCAAGGGAAGCCCTCTCAGCATTTCGGCCTCTACCAAGAAGGGATCTGACAGTACAATCCAGCCATGTCAGAGGCCGACAGAGGTGCTTCCCAGCTCGAGGCTCTTTGTCAGCAAGTCTCCTCTTTAACACAGGCAGTCCAGAGACTGCAGGACGGTTATTTTCAATTAGAGGGTCTAGTGTTGAACCTAGCTGGCGCACCCTCTCCTTCCGACCCCAATCAACCTCCCGCCAGCTCCGGGGGCACCTCCACTCAGCAAGGACCAGCCAGCCCTGCTCAGGCAGCCATGGTTTTCCCACCTGAACCCAGGGTACCTACACCTGAACGCTTCCGTGGGGAACGGAGAAGGTTCAGATCCTTTAAGAACGCATGTCTCTTGTATTTAGCCCTTCAGCCCAGAACCTTCTCTTCAGAGACTGTCAAAGTAGGATTTATAATTTCTCTGTTGTCAGAAGAACCCCAGACCTGGGCCCATAACCTCCTTGAGCAAAAGAGCCCCTCATTGAACTCTGTAGACTCCTTCTTCCAGGCCATGGCCCAGTTATATGAGGACCCCCAACGGACTGTTACAGCTGAATCAGCCCTACATGCCTTACAACAAAATAAACGTCCTGTAGAGGACTATACCATTGACTTCCGCAGATGGGCTGCGGATACAGACTGGAATGAGGCAGCACTCACCAGTACCGTCACGGATTGTCTGAAGCCCTTAAGGACGAGTTAGCTCGGGTAGAAACCCCTACGTCTTTGGAAGGTCTAATCTCACTGGCAATCCAACTGGACAGGCGCCTGCGGGAGAGACGCTCAGAGCGCCTTCAAGGGGCCCGACCTACCTGGGTACTCCCGAAAGTCCCACTTGCTGCTTCACCCCATCCTGGACCTTCTGTCTCCGGGGGATCAGAAGGAGAACCCATGCAGATTGGTCTAATCCATTCTGCCTTGACCCCCGAGGAAAGACAACGTCGCCGTCAAGCGAACCTCTGCCTTTATTGTGGGGAATCTGGCCACTTCCTACGCAATTGTCCTGTGAGACCCAGTAAGTCCTATTCACGACCTCTGCTGAACTGTCAAGTCGCCGGGTCATCCCCTACTCATCTTATTCTCCCTGTCTCCCTACAGGTAGCAGAAAAGAAGATTCGGCTTCTGGCGATCGTTGATTCCGGGGCATGTAGTTGCTTTCTGGACCGTTCTTTAGCTCAAAGACTGTGTGTCCCCATGCAAGCTAAGGAACAGCGACTCCATATTCTTCTGGCTGATGGTTCTTTGCCCAGTTCCGGGCCTGTTACTGAAGAAACGTGCCCCATCTTCACCACAACAGATTCCCTTCACCAGGAATTCCTCCGATTCGACGTCCTTTCCTCACCAATGTTTCCCATTATTTTAGGACTTCCCTGGCTACAGGCCCACAACCCACAGATTGACTGGGTTAAGAGAAGGATCTCCTTCACGTCTAATTACTGCCTGAACCATTGTTTCCTACCCGGATCTGATACTTCTGCTGCTTGCCTGGCCGTCCAACCAGTACATGATCTCCCGGAAAATGTCCCTGCAGTTTATGAGGAATTCATGGACGTATTTGATAAAAAAAAGGCCGAAGCTCTGCCTCCTCACAGGCCTTATGATTGCCCTGTAGAACTTCTGCCCGGAGCCGAGATTCCTTTCGGAAGGATATTCCCGTTATCTGAGAAGGAGCTGGAAACCCTCCGGATTTATATTAACGAAAATTTGGAAAAGGGTTTTATCTGCCCCTCCTCCTCACCAGCAGGGGCCGGGATATTCTTTGTCGAAAAAAAGGATGGCACACTAAGACCTTGTGTAGATTACCGGGAGCTTAATAAAATTACTATTAAAAACCGGTATCCTCTACCTCTTATCCCAGAACTGTTTCAACGTTTCTGGGCAGCTCAGATCTTTACCAAATTGGATCTCCGTGGAGCTTACAACCTTGTTCGCATTAGGAAAGGAGATGAGTGGAAGACGGCGTTCAGAACATGGTTTGGCCATTTTGAATACCTGGTCATGCCTTTCGGGCTGTGTAACGCCCCTGCTACCTTCCAACATCTAGTTAATGACATTTTTCGGGAATTCCTGGATCTCTTTCTGATTGTCTACCTAGATGACATACTAATTTTTTCCTCCACTCTGGAACTCCACCGGACCCATGTTAAAAAGGTACTATTTACTTTAAGGAAACACGGACTTTATGTGAAACCAGAGAAATGCGAATTCGAGAAGGATTCCATTCAGTTCCTGGGTCTTATTATCTCAACAAACGGCATTTCCATGGATCCACAGAAAGTGCAGTCAATTCTCGATTGGCCAGCCCCCTGTGATAAGAAAGGAGTTCAACGCTTCGTGGGGTTTGCTAACTTCTATCGGAGGTTCGTGAAGGGGTTCTCTATGATTATCTCCCCCATTACCCAATTGACCCGCCAACAGGTCCGTTTCCATTGGTCACAGGAAGCTCAAACGGCCTTTGACAAACTGAAGACGTTGTTCACCTCAGCACCTATTCTCCAGCATCCTGATTCAACCCTACCTTATGTGCTTGAAGTGGATGCTTCAGAAATAGCCACTGGAGCAATCTTATCTCAAAGACAGGGCCCAAAGACTCTTCTGCACCCTGTGGCTTTCTTTTCCCGGAAGATGACACCTCCAGAGAGAAACTATGACGTAGGGGATCGGGAACTCTTGGCCATCAAATGTGCCTTGGAAGAGTGGAGATACTTGCTTGAAGGGGCTACTCATCCCATTTTGATATTCACAGACCACAAAAACCTGGAATATCTCAGGACAGCAAGACGCCTGAGACCCCGTCAAGCTCGATGGGCCTTGTTCTTTTCCCGGTTTAACTTTCATCTGACTTACAGGCCAGGGTCCAAGAACGGGAAAGCAGACGCCTTGTCCAGAATGTTTCCAGATACCCCAAACACAGCTGAACCTAACACCATCCTCTCGGCTCAAAATTTTTTGCTTATTCAAACGGATCTGCAATCAGCAATTAAGCAAGCCTCAGTTCAATGTCTCGAGCCTGGGACCTCTTCCTTGGAAAAACGCGGGGGATTCTTGTGGTTCCAAAAAAGGATTTTTGTTCCTTCACAAATCAGACTACAGGTCCTAAAGACTTTGCATGATCACAAGCTTGCCGGGCACTTTGGGGTCAGGAAGACATGTGAACTCATTCAGCGCCACTTTTGGTGGCCCAATTTAGTTCAGGACTGTAAATCCTATGTGGGTTCTTGTATTACGTGTCAGCGTAACAAGGGGGCTAAGACCAAGTCCTGGGGCCTGTTAAGGCCATTGCCCATCCCGGAACAGCCCTGGAAGCAACTATCCATGGATTTTATAGTGGAATTACCACCTTCAGAAGGTTTCACTACTGTCCTGGTGGTGGTGGACCGTTTCTCGAAGATGGCGCACTTTTTGCCAATGATTGGCACACCTTCTGCCGTGGAAACAGCTAACATGTTTATTAAAGAAGTGGTCAGGCTACACGGTCTCCCGGACAGTATAGTATCGGACAGAGGCGTCCAGTTCACTTCCAAATTCTGGAAAGAGCTTTGCAAATCCTTGTCCATTGAGATATGCCTATCATCAGCCTACCACCCGCAGAGTAATGGTCAAACGGAAAGGACCAACCAGACCCTTGAACAATACCTACGTTGCTTTTGCACTTGCTCCCAGGATAACTGGGTCTCTTTACTTCCGTGCGCGGAATTCGCGTATAATAATGCCCTGCATTCTGCAACCAACCAGACCCCGTTCTGGGTGAATTACGGGTTCCATCCTTCTTTTTTGCCCAGTGTTTTCTCAGAAACATCAGTTCCTGCAGTGCAAGACCGGATAATGGCTATCAGGGATAACTACCGGGTGCTACAGGACTCCATATCCAAAGCCCAACAGGAGTACAAGAAATTTTATGACCGCAAGAAAAAGGAAAATCCTATGTATAAGGTCGGGGATAAGGTGTGGCTCTCCTCAAACAATCTACGACTATCTTGCCCTTCTAAAAAATTGGGACCAAGGTTTATTGGGCCTTTTAGAATCAAAAGGATGATAAACCCTGTGGCTTTCGAACTAACTTTACCTAATTCATCCAAGGTCCATCCTGTATTCCATGTTTCCCTGCTTAAGCCTGCAATTTCTAGCCCCTTCCCAGGGAGGGAAGAATTGCCTCCACCTCCAGTCTCAGTGGAGGATGAACCTGAATATGAAGTGGAAACCATTCTGGATTGTCGAAGAAGGGGTGAGCTCATACAGTATCTTATTAAATGGAAAGGTTACCCCCCTGAAGACAATTCCTGGGAACCCGCTAGTAACCTGCATGCCCCCAGGCTGGTACAGGAATTCCACAGGAGATTCCCGGAAAGATTGGCCCGGTTGGGCATCCGGAGGCTGCCCCTTGGGGGGGGGCACTGTCAGAGAAACGGCCATGCTGCAACTGGCAACTCCGCCAGTACTTCCAATGGCCGCAATGGACTCAGGCCATAGACTCATTGTAAGTGAAATGGCTGTGCTGCAACTGGCAACTTTGCCAGTACTTCCCATGGCTGCAATGGACTCAGGCCATAGACTAATTCACTGGCCTATAAAAGGACTCTGCTCAGCCCATCTGATTGCTGGATTGTCTTCAGCTCTTCCTGTTTCCTGTGCATTGTTACTTCCTGGATTCCAGTTTGACCCGGCTTGTTCCTGACCTGTCTGCTCACTCTCCTGGCTTTGACCCTCGGCTTCATCTGACCATCCGATCCTGCTCCAGTGTTTGACCATCGGCTTGTGTGACCATCCCTGCTCTTTTGCCCTCTGCCTGACTTCTAGTGTACCGATCCCGGCTTGCTCAACGGACTTGCTTCTGCTCAAATCCCCTTGTCTTGGCGCCTGTTTGGACTGATACCTGTGTATGACCCTCGGCCTGGCTTTTACCTGCACATTGCTTGATTCCCTGGAGTTCCTGAGAATTGTTCCGGATACCCTTGTGAACCTCTACCTGCACTCCACAAGCATCCAGTGCTCCTTGGGACGCGTCACCTCCTGTCCCACTTCCAGGGGTGATTCGCACCGAGCTGCAAGGGAAGCCCTCTCAGCATTTCGGCCTCTACCAAGAAGGGATCTGACAAGTAGTGTCCTGCAGCCACAAAGAATTCAAAGACAGGCCCGTAGAGCCCATAGTTCTTCCTGATGTGCTTGCGAATCCTGGGATCCCACCACTTCTGCAGCGCCCGTACTCCTCCCATTCACTGGCCAACCTGGAATTCAGGTGGAAACAGCCGATTTTACTCCCCTTGGTTTTTATGAGTTGTTTTTCACGAAAGATCTGTACAGATCTATTGTGGGCCAAAGCTATTTATATGCCGATCAATTTATCACCGCAAATCCAAATTTGACCCTTGCCAGAGAATTTGCATGGGAACGTATCACTGTTTCCGAATTTAAAATAGGGCCTATCCCTCAACATGGGCATTTCTAAAAAGAGTGAGTTGTGGTCATATTGGTCCACTGACCCAATTATTCATATGCCTGTGTTCTCTGCTGCCATGGCCAGGACTAGATACGAGCAAATCTTGTGGTCCATGCATTTCCATGACAATGAACTCTGTCGTCCTCAGGGTGACCCTGGATATGACCAGCTCCACAAAATTCGACCCCTCGTAAATCACTTAACCAACAATCTGCAGCCTTGTATATGCCCCAACAAGCTGTCTGCGTTGATGGGTCCCTGATTAAATTTTCTAGCCACCTTGTTTTCAAACAGTTTCTCCCCAGCAAGCGTGCTAGATATGGGGTCAAGGTGTATAAGCTCTGTGACAGGGCAACAGGCTATACATGTAGATTCCGGATTTACGAGTGAAAAGATAGCAATGTGGAGCCCCCCGACTGCCCAGACTATATAGATTGTTTGGGATTTGGTGTCATCCTTATTCAGAAAGGGGTACCAATTACACGTGGACAATTATTACACAAGCTTGCCACTTTTTAGTCAACTTTTTGACTCTGAAATTGGTGCATGTGGCACCGTGCGACCTAATCACCTAATCACTGGGATTCCCCCCAACGGCTTGTAGATTCCCGACTTAGATGGGGGGGAGAGAGCCTGCTTAAAGTGTAATACATTGCTTGCAGTGAAGTAGAGGAACACACAGAATGTTTTCGTTCTGTCCTCCATTCACACCGGTGTTGTTGAGATTCCCGACTAAGATGGGGGGGAGAGAGCCTGCTTGAAGTGTAATACATTTCTTGCAGTGAAGTGGAGGGACACATGGAATGTTTTCTTCTTCCATTCACGCAGATACGACTGTCCAAATTACAACGGCGACTGGTGTTATAGAAAAGCCCCTCTGTGTCCACAAATAAAACCTTAACATGGGAGGGGTCGACTTCAACGACCAGATGGTGGCATTGTACTTAATTGCCTGTAAGGCCAGACACTGGTACAAAAAAAAATTAAATATTTAATGGGCTCGACATGCCTCTCAGAAAATTCCTTGGGGTGTCTACTTTCACAAAGGGGTAATTTAGGGGGAGGGGTTTGTACTTCCCGGCCATTTTAGTACTTCAAGAAATGAGATAGGCAGTCAGAAAGTAAAATCTGCCTTAATTCCAGTAAATACACACCATAGTTTTTAGACGCTATAACTTTTGCGCAACCCAATAAATATGCGCTTATTGAGATTTTTTTTTATCAAAGACATGTAGCTAAACACATTTTTATAAGAAAAAGTAGAAATATACTTTTTTCTTCAAATTTTTGGTCTTTTTTCGTTTATATCGCAAAAAAAGTAAAAACCGCAGAAGTGATCAAATACCACCAAAAGAAAGCTCTATTTGTGGGAAAAAAGGACATATATTTGGGTACAGCATTGCATGATTAGTAATAGATTATCTAGGTATCCTATCACTGATATCCCTTGAGACCTCAGGGCAGCCAATACTGGAGCTAGGATCTTTGTGAACACTCTTGGAGCCATGGCCAACCTGAAGGGCAGGGCCACAAACTAAAAATGACGGTTTTCTACTGCAAAGCATAAAAACCTTTGATGGGCCTGAAAAATAGGCACTGAAAGGTACGCATCCTTGATGTCTATGGATGGTAGAAATTCCTCTCCCTGCAGGGAGGCCATGACTGAACTAATTGACTCCATACGGAAAGTACAAATGTTCTGAAACTGGTTTAGAGCTTTGAGATCAAGAAAAGGTCTCACGTCTCAGTTTTGCTTGGGGACTATGAAAAGGTTTGAGTAAAAAAACCCTGAATCTTTCATCCTCCGGCACTTCTGTAATCACTCTTTGGGACATTAAATAGTCCAGAGCCAGAAAGAGAGATCTTCTTTTTAGAGGATCTTTAGGTATGTTTGACTTTACAAATCAAGGAAGTGGGAACACCCTAAATTCCAGTTTGTATCCCTGCGAGATAGTGGAAATAACCCAGTTGTCCTGAATTATTTCTACCCAGGCCTTCGAGAACTGTAGCAGCCTTCCCCCCACCCGAATGAGTGGGGACGCCCCTTCACAAGGAAGATTTAGTGGTAGACTTGGTTAGTAGATCTCTGGGCACAGGGTTTCTTCTGCCCTTGCCCTGAAGGCTTGGTCCTAGATCCAGACGGCTAGGGCCATTGCAACTGCCTGGGATTAGAAGCACTGGGAGTCTGAGTGCTGGGAATCTTAAAAGAAGGACGTTTGCTTTTCCTCTTAATGGGTAGCAACGCACTCTCCCCCCCCCCCCCCCCCAAATCTTTTGGATGCATTTAGCCACATTATCACCAAATAGATGTTCTCTATGAAAGGGATGGCCAGCCAGCAACTTTTGACATGGTAATTCTGTAGACCAGCTTTTTAGCCAATGGATTCTGCATATATGCACTGTCAAAAGAGCAAACCGTGACATTTGCTGTATGGAGTCTTTAAGATCATCCACTGCAAAACATAAAGTGCAAGGTAGATCTGTCAAATCTTCCACAGACTCTGCTTGTGAAGGAACCATCCTGGACACTCGCTTAATACGGTCTTTTATAGACTGACAAACTTCTATAGCTGCTACTACTGGTTGCATCACAGACCCTGCAACAGCAGAGGAGCCTTTTAGTAATGATTCAAACTTCTTATCAGCTGGATCTTTTAAAACCTGGGCATTATCCACAGGACAAATTAAACATTTGTTAACTCAAGAAATGGCAGCATCCACAGAAGGTATACTCCATTTTCTTGTAAATTTTTCCTCCATAGGATACAATCATGAAAACCTTTTGGGAAGAACAATCAGAGGATCACCTATCAGAATGATCCCAATCAGCATACAGTACCTGCTCCAAGATGTAAGGGAAAAGCCTGAGGACTACAAGGAGGGCGCAATGAGCCTAAAGAGAAAAAAAGAGACTTCAGACATCGTTAAGGGAAGTAATTTGTATCCAAACCCGACCATTTCAGTGAGAGACTGAATTAACAATCTCTGGGATTGAGAGGCCGAATAGGGCTCCTCAGATCCTGACTCCCCTGTTCCTGACTCCCCAGAAGTGGAAACCTCAGCTTGACCTTCTATAGAGTCATTTACAGCTACTTCTTCTACATCCTCAGCCCAATCCTGAACTGACTCAGGGGTTGGCTCAGGTGATGGGAATCTATCACGTTTCCTCCCTCCTTGCGATGCTGCAATCATACCAGCATTCTTACCCTCAAGGCTGGCCAATGCCAAATCGTCCTTAGTGATGTAGGTTGTGACAGAAGCACTAGGAGTAGCTACTATGCCTGACAACTGTAATGGTTCAGATTGGCTAGTCACCTCTGGCCCTTCAGGGGGAGTAGATATAAAGGTAGCAAGGCTTTGACCTTCAAGGTCTGACAGCGGCACCATAGTGCCTCTTCTAGCTGTTCCCCCCGCCACTCCTCTTTTGGGAGGACATTGCTTTTAGTCAAGACAAACTTGAGGTACTAACTTTAGTGTACTCAAGGCTTGTGCCAAGCTATAAAGCTTATCACACACAGCACTGATTATCCGACAGATACAGAACCTGACTGTACCTATAAACATGCACCCACAGTGACTCATGCAACTCAGCTGCTGCTGCTCCGTGTCCCTACAGCCTTCTGACAGAGGCTTGCGCGTAGGAAATATCTCCTTTTAAAATCGCACTGTTTGTGGTTG
Source organism: Pelophylax lessonae (assembly GCF_965119305.1). Taxonomy (NCBI): domain Eukaryota; kingdom Metazoa; phylum Chordata; class Amphibia; order Anura; family Ranidae; genus Pelophylax; species Pelophylax lessonae. The sequence goes on along the minus strand of NC_138768.1, from coordinate 466,041,458 downwards.
TACTCTGAATGCGTGGCTTGCTACGTGGCGCCCACATGCATGCCAATTGCACCATGACACGCTCTTCCTGCTCCAAGTGTACGCATGTTTTTAAATGGCGAATATTCGCACACACGCGCCCGGACGATTCTTCACCACAGAAGTGCCACTGAAGGCGCTGCTTGATTCGGAGCTTCAGAGGAGATGGATGCAAGGGCGATTTTGCACCAAGGTGAAAAACTACATGCCAAACAACATTGGGTGAGAGCAGCATAAGCAACCAAATGCGCTTTGTCACTAGGGATGATCGAATGGTTCGGGTCGACCATCGGTTCGACCCGAACATCGGGTGTTCGAAATTCATCCAAATTCCGAACTTTTTGCGGTAAAAGTTCGTAATTCGGCCACCAGAACCGCCCAAAATGCAATGGGACAGGAACTGGGCTTTAAAAGCCCGCGATTGGCCCAGAAACATCAGTAAAAGCCGATTGGAGTGCCTAGGGGGTCCAGAGGCCAATCAGGAGTGAATACGCCCCCCATACGCCCCCCAGTATATAACATAGCCCCGCCAAACCTCTAGCACTGTAATAGAGAGGCTGTGGAATAGAGTGGAAGCATTTCTGTTACTCCTGCTGCTCCAGTGTCATTTTGCAATTATTAGTGTGAGGAAAGGGATATGCAGTGTAGTTAGGGTACTATATACCACTATAGTTAGATTCAATAATCTAGTTTTTGTAGGGAAAGTTTTAAGTGTCAGGGTGACCGTAGTGTAGTTTAGGGTGAACTGACTCTGCTATGCCAGGGTGACCGAACTCTTCCATGTCAGGGTGACCGTAGTGTAGTTTAGGGTGAACTGACTCTGCTATGCCAGGGTGACCAAACTCTTCCATGTCAGGGTGATCGTAGTGTAGTATGTAGTTTAGGGTGAACTGACTCTGCTATGCCAGAGTGACCCCACTATGCAGATTCTCAGTTAGGGGTATACATATATATATATATATATATATACAGAGATATATATATATATATATATATATACAGATATATTTATATATCTATATATATATATATATATTTATATATCTCTATATATATATATATATTTATATATATATATATATTGCGGGGATTAGCTCGGTAGCGGGTATGGATGACCCCTTGGGGGGTGCGTTTACACAGGGAGATAGCCGGGAAGTGGTTGCAAATTTGGTTTATTCTTGCAATTTACTTCACACCAGTGCAAGCCTCAAAAACATCAAAATAAAAATAAAACACAAAATAAATCCTTGCCACTGTGGGCGGCTACCTTCTCACATACAGGAACCTACCTACGGAGTCTGTCTCCCACCTACTGTTGGGCAGACTTTGCTGATCCTACAGCAGACACTCAATAGTCCATGTTTTTTCTTCACACAACAAATGTCCATTGATCATGTCCCTTTTCCTCTTCACATTGAACCTGTCCCTTTGCTTGTCTCTTCACATAGCAAACAGTTCATTTATTTCTTCCACATAGAAATAGTTCATTTTCTCACCTTGAGAAGTCTTCACACTTATTACCCTCCTCAGCGCACATCGCTCCAAGAGGTCTTCTCCCATGCTCACACAGCGTCGGGAGGCACACATCTGACTGTCCTCCTCTCCCCAGCTTCACACAGCGTCAGGAGGCAGCAATCCTTCTCCCAGGCTTCACACAGCGTCGGGAGGCAGCAATCAATAGACTTCCTTTGGACAAATTATAGAGGCCTTAACTTCCTCATTCCGAACAGCCGAAGGCCTTTCAACTTCCTTAAGCCGTCCTGGCTACCTTTCCTGCCGACACCCTATAGTAATTGGTGAATTTTCTAAACTAGGTGGAAATGTATCTCCTGTCTGTGACTACGTCCACAGATTTACCTGACTTCCTGTCACATACCCCCCCTCTTGTTTCAACCCTAGGGTTGGGACACAGATTTCCAGACACGCATGTGTCAGGCACTTCTCTTGACTCTCACTGATAAGCCTCCTAGTATCCTCAAGCTTCTGGATGAAACTGTTTCTGTCATCTTCATTGACAGATTTCTCATAAATGTCACACAGTTTGTCTCTTATCTCATATGCATCTTCTTCCACTGCATTTTTGCAATTTCGCTCCTTCTCAAGTTTGTCCTGCATAACCGTCTGTCCTATCCACCAAGGAGGACCGTGATCCATAGGCAACTCAATTGTGCTAGTCTTAAAGTCTTCAACATTCTTGAGCCGCCTCTCTCTGTAATCAATAAATGATTTCCCCAAAACTTTGAGAACCTCTGCTTCACTTGGCTTTGTTCCAAAAAATGTCTGCACCTCATCAACTTTCCTTCCACCATCATATGGGTCAAAGGCAACAACACAGTTGAACCCAGCGATCTGGGTGGTATCCATTACAGACCTCCTCTCTGCATCAGTGAAGAAGCATGGAACTGCAACACAGTCTACTACAGGTTTCTTCACTGCACCCTCTGCCATTGCATTACTTTTCCATTGTAGCTCCTTTTCTTTATCTGAACTCCACATGGAATGTATCTCAAGATCACGATCAAACTTCGGCCACCTGTCTTTCACCAGTTCCATTTTGGAAATATTCCCTGAAAGGCACTTATTCATTTGCTTCACGTTTTCACCAACAGCCTTAGTTTTCTCCACTAGGTGGTGTTTGCTTTTTTTCTGCAAGCTTTATATCACTTGCTTTCGTTTTCTCCACTAGGTTTTCAGCCTGAACTGAGAAATAATCACATTTCTTACACAGCTCCTTTGTTTGCTGAAGCTCTAATGATACATTTTCCAATGCTTGAAGTTTTTGAAGGAACGGTTTATTCCAAAGGGGTGATTCAAGCCACATGTCATCACATTTCTGATGCTCACTCAGGACAGGCCCCAAAACACTGATCCTTTTATAAACTGCATCAGGCACACTATCCCCTCTTTGGGACAGATCCTCTGTTGCCTGTAATTCCTCTTCAAGTTCCTGCAACGGAATCTTCATCTCTTCTACTTGCTGTTCTAAGGCTCGCTTAGACTTTTCTAGCTCCTGAACGCTTTTCCCAACATCATCCTTGGAGCTGACCAAATCTTCCATTTCTGTACACAGCTGTTTGTTAACTCTTTCTAGTTCAACCTTACACTCTAGAGCTTCCTCCTAGGAGCGAGCCAAGAACAGGGCTTTGCTCTCTTTATCACGCGCCTCCGCTTCTGCACGGTCGCGTTCTTCTGCATATTTTGCAGACACAGTCTTCTCCTCACCAAGCATCTGATCAAACTTCTTTTTCACATTTTCAACATTTTCTAATGAACCAACGCTTTCTTCCATGCGTTTTTTCATATCCGCTATCTGAGCTTGCAGTGTTGCGACTTGCTCTGATAGGTTTTTCTTTGCTTCCTCCTCCTCTTTTAATTGTTCCAGGAAGACATTTTTCTCATCTTCCATTTGTTTGAGCTTTGTGCTAAAACTCAGCCTTTGACACCTCTCTTCCTGTAAGAGTTCCTGCGTGTCTTGCAGCTGCGATTCCAAGATAATCTTTGGCAATTTCTCTAGATTTGCTGTCTGCTTGAGAAAGCTGATTTGTGACATTGTCCAACTCAACCTGCAGTTGGTTTGCCTTCTCTGACAGCTTAGCACACAATCGGTCACCTTCTGACACCTTGACTTGCGATTCCTGCAGCTGTGCCTCTACTTTTTTTCTCTTGTGTTCAGAATCTCCTTTTCCCTGCATAAGAGCCTTCCCCTCATTGGCTATTTTCTGGGAATGAGACTGTAATTCTGCCACACAGGCTTCTTTCTCCTTTAACTGCTGCTGGACACGTTGGGCTTCATCTTTCCAACTTTCACGGTCCGTACGCAATTCATCTACCACATTTCTCAAAGTGGTGAGCTCATACACAGTACTCAGTAATTTAGCCTCTCTCTCATTTTTCTCCTTGTCGCTGAGAGACAATGTCGTTTTCAGAGAGACATTCTGTTCCTGCACCCCCTGCAGGTCTATTTTTGTAGCTTCCAAAGACTGAAGACTTTTTCCAGCTGATTACGCAACTCCAACATATCATGCATACTTTGCTCCTGCAAAGTCTGAATTTCATTTTCCTTTTCCATGAGGATGGCATCTTTCTCCATTATAGTCTCTCTGCGTTTTTGTAACTCGGAAAAAAGAAGAGCAGTGGATTCTTCCCACTGTAACACCTGAGCCTGCACGTTTCTATGCTCCATCCTAAGCAATTCCAAGGCTTGTTCCTTTTCTTCCATTTTCCGTTGCAAGGCATCCAGCTCAGCCCTGCACACATACTCGGTTTCCTCCAAACTGATGGCCTCCATTGGCTGCTGGCGTCTCTGTTTCCAGCCTGCCATGCTCTCTTGGTGAGCCTTTTGTTGAGCTGCAAAGCTCCGCTGAAAATCTGCATTTGCCCCAGTGTTGCTAGGGACAACAACCTTTCTCTTTAGCAGACTCCGTTCCGGCATGGATGGGGCTCGTTCAGACGGTAACATCACCTCCATCCATAGAAGTCGGTCTCTCATTTCAGCTATCTTTGCATCTTTCAGGCATTTTGATCGCCCCATCTTCAAGAATTTTTTCTCCCTCTTGCAGGATCTCCTTTCCTGCACACACAGTTTGTTCAGTCTCATGCACCAGACACAACAAAGTCCATCAAAAATTTTGAGACCACTGTCTTTTTAAAACAAGTAGTTTTTTTCTCTCTTTCAGGATCTTCTCTCCTGCACACACAGATTGTGCAATCTCATGCCCGCATCCTCCATCATATGTGGGGATTAGCTCGGTGGCGGGTATGGATGACCCCTTGATGGGGTGCGTTTACACAGGGAGATAGCCGAGAAGTGGTTGCAAACAACAGTTTGGTTTATTCTTGCAATTTACTTCACACCAGTGCAAGCCTCAAAAACATCAAAATAAAAATAAAACACAAAATAAATCCTTGCCACTGTGGGCGGCTACCTTCTCACATACAGGAACCTACCTACGGAGTCTGTCTCCAACCTACTGTTGGGCAAACTTTGCTGATCCTACAGCAGACACTCAATAGTCCATGTTTTTTCTTCACACAACAAATGTCCATTGATCATGTCCCTTTTCCTCTTCACATTGAACATGTCCCTTTGCTTGTCTCTTCACATAGCAAACAGTTCATTTATTTCTTCCACATGGAAATAGTTAATTTTCTCACCTTGAGAAGTGTTACGAACCTCAGCGTAAAAAGGAATGAAACCGCCGTTTAGTGGATGTACCACCTTTGCAGCATGTACGAATTACCCCTGTAGCACACCAGCATACGAATAATCATCCAAAGAGAGCCCCAAACAATCGAACGGCTTTCTGTATAATAAATCCCCCTCCAAAAACTAGACAAAGCTCAGAGTTGAGGGTAAAAACAGGAACTGTTTATTACATTCCAAGACAGACAGTTACACACAGCTAAGGGGCACTCCCCTTAGCCTTGCAGGGGGGGGGGGGGGGGATGAGACAAGGACCAACCAACAACCAATGAGAACTGAACATTTGTACATTTGAAACTGCAAGTCTTAATACACACCCCCTGCAGAGAGATGTCTCCAGCCCAGCTCAGGCTATTGTCTGTATCATGAATCCACACACTTAGACACAGGAACAGGAGGGGGGGGGGGGGGTGGGCTGTAACATTACATTACATTAACTCAATGGCATGAGTCCTGCCATCTTCCTTTGTTCAGAGGATGAATAAAGAGGAAATAAAATACAATAAAAGTGCAATGTCCCAAACTCATAGGAAAATGACACAAAGGGGTTTACAATCCAGGGACAGGGTGATCCGTCACACATAGTGACGGTTAGCACCGTCACATCTCTTCCCCCCAAAGGTAGACTAATTCCAGGTACCAGACCTCCAACTGGTCTGTGCCTGAATTAGTCGGGTAACAAGTCCCAAAGAGTCAATCCAGGGACTTCCAAGTAAATCTGCCATGGCCCTCCCCTCCCAAACCAAAACCTATCCCATATGACTGCACTCCATCCAAACATTAAAGCATCTGGACCTCAGAATGTAAGTAGGTCTCCGTGATGTGGGCCCAGGATCTGGACCGGCAGGAACGCTGAGGTCAAGTGGCCTAGGTCGTTCCCCAGTAAGACATCGGTGGGGAGCTCCTGTATCAACCCCACATCAATCATACCTGACCCAGCACCCCAATTCAAGTGGACCCTCGCAGTGGGTATCTGGTGCACCCCTCCCCCTGCTACCCGTACCACTACTGAACCTCCAGTTCGGGCGGCATCTGGGACCAAATGTCGCTTGACCAAAGTGAGAGTGGCTCCCGTGTCTCGGAGACCTCGCACAGGCTTTCCGTTTAACTGGACAGATTGGCAATGGTGCTGGCGGTTCTCTGTAGCGGCTTTCACTGGGTCAGCTTCGTGAAGGGTACCCAATTGCATCTCAGTGGGTTTGAATATTGGTATGACTGGGGGAGCCTCTGCGTGATAGTAGGGGACCGTTGTCTTTACTGGAGGGGGTGACCCTGGTCGGATCCATGCAGATTGGTCCCTGCTCTGGGTACAGTCTCGTTGGTAGTGCCCAACCTGCTTGCACCTGTAGCACTGTACCCCACTGCGGGATTGGTATCTGCGTGCCTGCGAGTTGGAGGAGTCCCCCCCTCTCTGTGGTAGGGGTTGTCCAAGATTGGTAATCCGGGGCTTGAGCATTGGTCTGAGGCTAGGTTGTTGCTGCCTGTGGCCATGGTAATAGTGGACGGCTTAGACCGGGTCTGCTTCATGGAGGACGCCCCGACATTCCTCCTGCTCAATGCAGTGAGCAGCAGGCTGGTAGTTGCGTAGATTTCCGCCGGCTGGCCGTCTCCATGACTGCGCCTGGTTGGCTGTGTTCAACGGGCACTCCGGCCTTTTGTGCCCAAGCTGTTTGCATCCAAAGCACCGGATGGGTTGCGAATAATCCCTGGAGTTAAAACGGGGTGGCTGGGCATAGCTGTCGGTTTCAGGCAAAGCCGGGGTGCGGTGTGCTGGAGCCTGGTAAATAGTAGTATTGGTGGGTGCTGCTTGTCGGTATTCCACCCTGGCAGGAGCTTTGGGCACATTATCATACAGCTTACGAGCGTCTGTATATTCATCTGCCAATCGAGCGGCTTCCGGGAAAGTGGAGGGTTTACGGTCCCGGACCCATTCTCTGACCCCGGCAGGTAACTTGTTGAAGCAATGTTCCAACATAAACACTTGTAAGATCTCCTCCCCAGATACAGCTTGGCATCCTGCCATCCAGTGGGTTGCTGCACGGTGTACTCTGCATGCCCACTCCATATAGGAGTCACTGGCTTGCTTGGGGGTCTCTCTGAACCTCCGCCGGTATACTTCTGGCGTTACTGCATACCTGGCCAACAGGGCATCTTTAACGGCCTGGTAATCTATAATGTCCTCCTCTGGGATGGCCCGAAAAGCATCGCTGGCCCGGCCGGACAATTTCCCAGAGAGGATGGTGACCCATTCGTCCGTGGGCACCCTGTGTAAGGTACACTGCCTTTCAAAGTCTGCCAAAAATCCATCAATCTCCCCCTCAGATTCCACAAAAGTTTTAAACGCAGCAAAAGGTACCTTCTTTCTTCCCACATTATTATGGGGTACCTCCGCTGCTGCCGCTCCTCTTCCTTGCAGTTGGGCTGTTACCGCTGCTTGCACTCGTTCCACAATATCAGCTGTAGGGTTGGGGCCAAAATGTGCCAGCCTTATTTGCACTGCCCGGTTAAATTGTATTTCCTCGGGTGTTAAATCCAAGATGCCGGTCACATTAGCTCTCTCCCTTTCTTGTGCTGCATCCATCTCCAACAATTGAGCAATAATCTCTCGTTTCTTTAAATTACCTGCTGGTCGTCCTCTACGTTGCAATAACTTTTTGAGGGTAATCCGTTTCAGCTCCTCATACTGCATCGGTAGCTGTTCTGGGCGGTGGGACTCATCCCGTCGCTTGCCACCAATTGTTACGAACCTCAGCGTAAAAAGGAATGAAACCGCCGTTTAGTGGATGTACCACCTTTGCAGCATGTACGAATTACCCCTGTAGCACACCAGCATACGAATAATCATCCAAAGAGAGCCCCAAACAATCGAACGGCTTTCTGTATAATAAATCCCCCTCCAAAAACTAGACAAAGCTCCGAGTTGAGGGTAAAAACAGGAACTGTTTATTACATTCCAAGACAGACAGTTACACACAGCTAAGGGGCACTCCCCTTAGCCTTGCAGGGGGGGGGGGATGAGACAAGGACCAACCAACAACCAATGAGAACTGAACATTTGTACATTTGAAACTGCAAGTCTTAATACACACCCCCTGCAGAGAGATGTCTCCAGCCCAGCTCAGGCTATTGTCTGTATCATGAATCCACACACTTAGACACAGGAACAGGAAGGGGGGGGGGGGGTGGGCTGTAACATTACATTACATTAACTCAATGGCATGAGTCCTGCCATCTTCCTTTGTTCAGAGGATGAATAAAGAGGAAATAAAATACAATAAAAGTGCAATGTCCCAAACTCATAGGAAAATGACACAAAGGGGTTTACAATCCAGGGACAGGGTGATCCGTCACACATAGTGACGGTTAGCACCGTCACAAGAAGTCTTCACACTTTTTACCCTCCTCAGCGCACATCGCTCCAAGAGGTCTTCTCCCATGCTCACACAGCGTCGGGAGGCACACATCTGACTGTCCTCCTTTCCCCAGCTTCACACAGCGTCAGGAGGCAGCAATCCTTCTCCCAGGCTTCACACAGCGTCGGGAGGCACACATCTGACTGTCCTCCTCTCCCCAGCTCACACAGCGTCAGGAGGCAGCAATCAATAGACTTCCTTTGGACAAATTATAAAGGCCTTAACTTCCTCATTCCGAACAGCTGAAGGCCTTTCAACTTCCTTAAGCCGTCCTGGCTACCTTTCCTGCCGACACCCTATAGTAATTGGTGAATTTTCTAAACCAGGTGGAAATGTATCTCCTGTCTGTGACTACATCCACAGATTTACCTGACTTCCTGTCACAATATATATATATATATGTGTGTATATACATGTATATGTATATACACACACACACACATACATATATATATATATATATATATATATATATATATATATATATATATATATATATATATATATATGTGTATGTATATACACATATATTTATATATATATATATATATATATATATATATATATATATACACATACATATATATATATATATATATATATATATATATATACCCCTATACAGGAGTTCAGATGTCATGCCTGCCTCCAAAGACGCCCAATAAATGCCTGAAACAAAAACGCCCAGGTGTGAAAGGAGGGTAACAACATCCCTGCGCTACTGAAATTCTAAGAAAAATAATCATTTTTTTTCTGGTTCTGGACATGCTACAGAGCTGAAACTTCACAGGTACACTTTTTAGACCCCACAGACACTAAATCCAAAGAAATCTCATTTTTTTTCTCAAAATTTTTTTCAATAATTGGCTCTCTATCAAAAACGACAATTTTTAAGAACTTTTTTTGTGTGTTTCATAGTCCCTGGGGCATGACCCAGAACCAAACTTTCGGGAAATTCGGGTGTTCTGGCCGAACCGAAGTTTTGAAAAGTTCGATCATCCCTATTTGTCACAGCTGATACCTTACAGGTGATCAGTCCAGGGTGAAAACATTATGTTTAAACAAACAAGGTGTGCTTTTACATAGCTGATACACCTACTGTTTTGCACAGGGAGGTAAGAAAAAAGTTTAAAGAGGGGAGCGCATGCGCGGCAGCTCCAAGATGGCCGCTTGAAGCCGGAGCTCCGTCCCGCCCCAGAAAACACCGGATCCCCGCTCTGCTCCACGATCCCGTAGCGTGTGGTCACCGGCACCATCCGGTAGGGGAAGATCCGCTGGACAGCCCTATGTCATCGGGCTCGGTCCGCAGGGACCTTTCAGTGCTTTTCTCAGCCTCGGAACGTCTGACTGAAATCCCCAAGATGGCGGATGCCGCGCTGCTGGGCCCTGACACTCCGCAGCAATCCTCCCTGCAGCTGGGACGTGGATTATCAGCGAGCCCTGCGGGGGGCTCCCTAGTGAGTACCACACATGGGGGGTCAATTTCGCCAGCGTCCACGGAATCACTTCTGGGCCGAATACTGCCTGTCACGCCAGGGTCTCCCATGGAGGCAGGGGCGATCCCTTCACATTCTCCTTACCCTGGAACTGATTTCTCCCCAGGCCCTCAAGCTCAGATGGAAGCCATGTTTAACAAGTTCGCTGATTTGTTTGACAGGGGTCTTACTAATACAGCCTCTAGAATAACTGGGGAAATTAAGGCTGATCTTATTAACCTTGGAACACGCATGGAATTCATAGAAACTAAACTTGAACACACAATGCTCCAATCTAACCAGAACACTGATCGTCTCCAGGAACTACATGATCAGTTAGAATCAGCCCTTCTGAAGATTGACGATCTGGAAAACCGCAGCAGGCGCTATAACTTTCGAATCAGGGGGGTCCCTGAGTCCTTTCAAGATGTGCCAGCAGTGGTGCACTCTATCATCAGGGGGCTACTGCCGGATATTGCGCCACATAAATTGGAATTGGACAGGGCTCATAGGGCCCTACAGTCCCTCCGTCAGGACGGCCTGCCTAGGGTCATTCTAGTGAAACCTCACTACTATGGAGTGAAAGAGGACGTTATGCGCAAAGCTCGCAATAGTGAAAACCTGTCCTTCCAAGGTGTGCCTATTTCAAATATTTACTGACTTGTCCCCGACCACCATTCAGCGTCGCAGATCATTTAAACCCCTATTGGCTGCTCTAATCCAACACAACATTAAATATCGCTGGTTATTCCCTTTCAACCTCAAATTTGAATTCAAGCAAAGATCCTATTCATTTTCTTCCTTTCACGAAGGCGAGAAACTACTCCTCAAGCTGCATCTCATCTCTCAAGACCCTGGATCTCCCCCTGCATCCTCGGCCTCCAGCTCCTCCAAGCGACAACAGCCTTCCAGTCCACTGCCCCCCCTCTGGCGTCAGACCAAGTCCAAGAAATCTAAAACGGTCGCCCACCCTGAGACTCCTCTCCTTACTTCCTGGCCTCACCTACTTCATGGACGTTCTCTGGAAATCTCCTGAACAACAGCTGGATGTGTCTTTATCCTAGTTTATATGTGTTTTTTCTCTAATTTGTTCCACATAATTTTTTTTTCCTCTTTATCTGTACAAGGACTGGGTCTTATGTATTTGAGTATACAGTAAAACCTTGGATTGCGAGCATAATTCGTTCCGGAAACATGCTTGTAATCCAAAGCACTCGTATATCAAAGCGAATTTCCCCATAAGAAATAATGGAAACTCAAATGATTCGTTCCACAACCATTTATTCATAAATCCTTTAGTTTATAGTCCATATAAAAAGATTATAGCATTGCGATAGGTTATATAACCATAAAATGTCCATCCACAAATAGCCGCTTCCACAAGGGGATTAGAAGCAAAATCCAGCAGGAGCTACAGAGTATCAAAGAGAAGAGAGGCGCCTCTAAGTGTAGCAATATGGTTCCATTTAATTAAGGTACAACATTTAGCAACTCACATGGTTGATGAATAAAACAGGCACACATAAGTATGCAGGCATCCGGGGTAAAGCTGTCCACATAGACCATCCTCCGCACCGCCGGCTACCAGTCTGTAATCCTGACCTGGAAGACCACCCTGCAGTAAAGCGATCTGAAAGCGAGGGGCAGCATGGAAGGGATGACGTAGATGGCGGTGCGGAGGATGGTCTATGTGGACAGCTTTAGCCTGGATGCCTGCATACTTAGATGTGCCTGTTCCAATCATCAACCATGTGAGTTGCTAAATGTACCTTCATTAAATTTAACCATATTGCTACACTTAGAGGCGCCTCTCTTCTCTTTTATACTCAGCTGTGACTTGAGACTACTTGTATATCAAGACATCGCTTGTATATCAAGTCAAAATTTATTTGAAAATTTTGCTTGTCTTACAAAGCGCTCTTAAACCAAGTTACTCTCAAACCAAGGTTTTACTGTATATTTCTCTTGTTTTAAGTTTGCCCCCTTGTGCTAGCTCTTTGAATCACTGGGAAACAGGTCACTACCACGTTTCACGGGTGGACCCGGCTATTTCTGCCTGTCTGCCTGATCCCTTCTTGATTGTTTCCCAGTGTAGTCAAAGTGTCGGTTCTATATGATGTTTTCTAATGGGTTCATGTTTTACTAAGCTGATGTTGGGGGATCCGGATCACTGGGGCGGTGATCATGCCCCTCTCCCCATTTTGGTTACTGGTTGTCCAGTCTTACCAACATGGGATTTTCCCTCTCCTCAGGGGGAAATTTTTTTCACCTATTTTTGGTCCTTTGGGACCATCTTTGTTGTATGTCCTTGTTTGTTTGTCTTGTCTTTATGGTTTCGTCTGTTTGCACTCCAAGCCGGTTTTGTACACGCTGGCCCCAAGAACTGATGGCCTGCTACCTGCTTCTGACCCCTTTCGGTAGGGGCGTTCTTGAAATTGTCCTATATTGCTACCCCTTTCTTCTTTCTAACCCCTCTTTTTCTTCTTCATTGACCAGGTGACCTCATCATGGAAACTCAAACCGGCGCTGCACCATCCTCCTTATGATGCCGAATCACCCTCCTCCTCTGGTAAGACCGTTCAATTTTTGCTAGAACAGTCTCCCATTTGCCATGGCCTCAACTGATACTCGTCCTCATAAGCTTAGAATAGCCTCACAAAATACCCAAGGCCTCAACTCCCCTTCTAAACGTAAAAAGGTCCTGCACAGCTTTCACTCTCAGAGGGTAGATATATTATTACTACAGGAAACTCACTTCCCGCAACATTACAAACCATCTTTTCTACACGCTAAATACCCTTCCTTCTACCTAGCGAATTCTCAGAACAAGACGAGGGGGGTTGCAAAACATTTTTCTCGCAGCTGTCCCTTTTCTATGGTATCCACTCATCCCGATCCAGAAGGTAGATTTCTTCTGGTAAAGGGTCACATAGCGGGCACCCTATATTCATTTATATCCTATTATGCTCCTAATCGAAACTACTTTCAATTTTTCCAATCAATGTTTGATACTTTGTCCCCTTTTTTGGAGGGGGTGATTGTTTTCGGGGGTGACTCTAACATTGCGTTTGATCAGAGACTCAACAAAAAGAGACCGCCGTCTCACCAGCAATTGGCTCCATCTAAGCAAAGTCTCCGTATTTGTAAACTCCTGGCTAAACAGGGTCTGGTGGACATTTGGAGGGAGACTAATCCGAATGTAAAGGATTACACACACTACTCTCATCCCCATCTCTCTTTTGCTCGGATAGATCATATCTTTATTTCCTCACCGCATTTCCCACTAGCAACCAGATCTTATATCAGGGATGCACCCTGGTCTGACCATTCGGGGGTCTTTCTGCAATTGTTGGGAGGTGGGCAGCGGTCTCGTGAATACATTTGGAGACTGAATGAATCTCTTCTCAGTAACCCCAGTACTGTTAGTGAAATTGACATGGCCATTCAAGAATATTTTAGCCTGAATGACACTCAGGACATCTCCTGGGAAACACTTTGGGCGGCGCACAAGGCCACCATCAGAGGGGTCCTGATCCAAATCTCTTTGCGCACCCTCAAGGCACATAAAGCTGACGTGGACCGACTTGATAGGGAATTTAGGGAACTTAGCAATAAACATAAAAAGAACCCATCTAGTTAATCTTGGAGCTGCTAGACTCTCTCTCAATCTAGCTCTGACCACTAAGGCTGAAAAACACTTGCGATGGATTTCGGCTAAATTTTACCATCAAACTGATAGAATAGGCTCTTACCTCGCCCACAGACTCCATCCCAAACAATGCCTCTATGCGCTTCCAAAAATTCAAGTAGCTGGGGGGTATCTGACTCAGAAACCACAGCGTATATTGCAGGCTTTCCGAAAAAATTTTGATGGCCTCTACAATACTACCTCATCACCTTCTATGGAGGAGGTACAGTCCTTTCTTTCCTCATTGTCTCTTCCTCAACTTAGCGACCAGCACTGCTCAGAACTCGAAAGTCCCTTTTCGGAAGATGAGATCGTACGGGCCATTAAAAAATCTAAATCGAGCTCTGCACTGGGACCGGACGTTTTTTCCAACATGTATTACAAAACATTTGCGCCGACATTAGCCCCTCATTTGGCGGCATTTTTTAACGCCCTGCGCAAGGGCTCAGCACTTGATAGGTCACTTAACTCGGCTTTTATTTCAGTCATACCCAAACCGGACAAAGACCCGAGTCTTGTCAATAATTATAAGCTGATTTCATTAATCAATAACGACCTCAAACTCATGACTAAAATTCTAGCTGACCGAATGGCCACCTTTATTGCTTCCTACATACATAAGAACCAAGTGGGCTTCATACCGGGGAGACAGGGGCCGGATCCGATTCGTAGAGCAATTGACATAGTATCCCTCCTGCAAGCTAATTGGGATGGGGGTGCTCCACAGAAGGGCTTCCTGCTATCATTGGACCTACAAAAGGCCTTTGATTCCATATCTTGGGCATACTTGTTTGAAGTGCTTCGGCGATGGGGGTTTGGTCCGACCTTTCTGAATATCATTGGAGCTCTGTACTCCACACCAGAGGCTCGAATCAAATTACAGGGCCATTACTCGACCCCACTCTCAATTTCAAGCGGCACTAGGCAGGGGTGTCCTCTATCACCCCTGCTTTTTATCATTGCGATTGAATCTTTGGCTGTTTCTATCAGGGATCACCCGGACATCCAAGGGGTCCGATGCGGGCCGAATACCCATAAATGCGCATTATTTGCGGACGACTTCATTTTATTTTTGACTAATCCATTGGTCTCCTTGCCGAATGTCTGCCGGACCCTTGAGGCCTTTTCTAGAGCCTCGGGTTTGAGAGTCAATTTCTCAAAATCAATGGCTCTGAATGTTAACCTCCCTCAGTCAGAGGTCATCAATCTCCAGTCCAATTTTAAATTCTCTTGGGCGGAATCCTCCATCCCGTACTTGGGTATTAAATTGACACCTTCCGTGGACTGCGTGTTTGGAGCTAATTACCCTGGTCTGGTCAAACACATAGTCTCTGAACTCGACGGCTGGAAACACCTGCGTCTCTCTTGGCTAGGGAGAATTCATTCCATAAAGATGACCTTACTGCCCCAAATTTTATACTATTTTCGCTCACTCCCTATCCCAATTTCCAAACGTTATCTACTGAAAGTACAATCTAGACTCACCAAATTTATATGGGGAACTAAGGGTTATAACTTATTCGTTTTTAATAATAAACGACATGTAAAGATATTGCCGGAATTGAGCGAAGTTTTAACTCACTTCCGAGATCGTCATCAACTATCCCGTTAGAAGGAGAGGGTTAATATGAAGCAACTCCCTTAACTGTAACAAGCGGGAGGGCAGAGAAACTAAAATGGCCGAAGAAGCACTTCCGCCAGCAAGTAATTGACTAGAACTCCAAAAAAATGGCGGCTGGTAAACATCCGGTTTCCCCGCTATATAATACACGTCACTCCAGCTATAGCCACTCCCTGAGGAAGTCATGTGACCTCGTGACGTAACGCGTAGGAGGAGCCCTATACCCGGAAGTGACGTTACGACGGAGCCCGATCTCCACAGCGGCGGTTGTTTTGATCTATGCTGGTTTATTTTCGCTACACTGTAAGTGCAACTTTGTATATACAAAAATAAAAGGTTTTATATACTGCACCATGATAGCTCTTTGTTTCTGAGGCACAATAAGGAGGATAGGACAAGGACAGCGAACCGAAGTGGTTATCTATAGGAATCCAGGAAATCCTTCTCAAAAAGAAAAAAAGGATCGAGGATCTGGAATTAAGCAATTAGAGTCTTTAAAGGAAAAGTATCCATTTAAAAGTCTGGATATACACCAGAGGCATATCTGTCTTGCCTTTAAGGTGAGAGTTTAGCGCACATAGAGGTGACACACAAGGTGGAGGAGAATATAGTCACTTTATTTAACCATTGAAGCACGGTCACAAAGGAGAAATTACACACAAGATATTTTTTGGAAAACAATATATAATTTTTTTGGACTTTTTTTACAGCAAAAACTGTTTATTTTAAGTATTGCAACAGGGTTGTTCACTCATTGGTTCACTTATTAGAATCACTTTGTAACACTTTATATTTTGAATGGAAGAAGCATGCAGCACTTTATTTGAGCACTTATATATTTATTTTGTATCTTCATCAACTGGATTGAAATTTTATATTGTGTTCACTAATTGTTGGTATATTTTATCAGTTTATGTGAAACAGAAGACTTTTGATATTTTATCCTTTTATTGATATACACATTGCTTTGGTTAACACCACGCACCTGCACTTCAATCACCTATTATCTTCTCAACCAAAACACATATGAGCATATTCACCACATTGAGCACTTTTTGATCGCTATTTTTGCACAATATACTTACCCATCTAATTAGAGATTTATTACTAGCTTACCCCTGAAGCGCACCACTACCCCCATAACAATAAGGGTTATAGGCTTTCTCGGAAGGTATTATTCCGTTCCAGGAAAAAGGGGGGACTGGGGGTGCCTAACTTGTGGTGGTATTTCCAGGCTGCACGCTTAGCCCAAGATTTATAAGCGCTCGGATATACCGGACTGGGTTAATATTGAGCGTCAGGCAGTCCTCCTGAACACCCTGGACTTCCTCCTTTGGTGCCCACCCAGACGAAGACCTACCCTTTCACATTCTATTAAATTATGGGACTGTGTGACGGTAGTCACTTTGGTTGGAGGTCCTGTGGAACTCAGCTTACCTTAGAGGGGTTGGGAAAACCCTCTCTCTGCCCCCTAGTCTCCTCTTATGTGTAAGTCCCCTGTGTCTATTAGGGGCACAGGGTGACCAAGAACCCCAGTTGGGTCTGCACTAACCAGACTCGCTGTAAAACCACACCGGACTCAGCATTTGGTGTTATCCCGGCTATCCTGGGTTCTGTATGTGTGGTTTGTGTTGAACCTATGACAGCAATATTTAAGAACAATATTCCTCAAAGAAATATATAAAGATGAACAATTTCAGACTGTTATAATATTGGAAATGGTGTCCCATAGAACTCTGCTAGATAGGTTGAGATGGGGTGGGGTTTGTTATGGTTAAGTTCCTGCATTTCTTTGTTCTATTGTTGTTCTGTCTGCCTTAAACCTATTATGGGATATACATGTGTATTAGCTTCTAGAGGGGAGGAGGGGATTTCTCCAGCAGCCCTTCCTAGACTGTCTGTTGGAAAGTTGAATACACCTGTGTGTCATGTTACAGAATGTAGTTCCCCGCCCAGTGTGTTGTTGTTATGCAAAGAGGGGGAGGGGGGATTGTCCTCTGAGTTGTGATCTTTTGTGCCTGTGTTCAATAAAGTGTGAGTTGCTTTCAGAGACATACAAGCTAAGTTCAGGCTAGTTTTTGTATGTAGGGCAGCTGGAATATCTCCATCTATGTCCAGACTGGAGGAAGCCACATACTGACGGAAGACCACAAGTACGGTGTGGGTCGATGGTTCCGTTACACTGGTTGGCAGCGGCGGGATGCTTCCTGCAGTCTGGGACATCCAAACCTCCACCGGGATCCAAGGTCCGGATAACAGAAGAGGAGAGGTACAGATATCAGCTGCCATGGAAGAGGAATTCGGAAGGAGGTTGCGAGAGATGCGGATACAGCACAGGGGATCGGTGTCAGAGAAGGTCCTGCTAGGATGGTATGATTCAATCCGCTTTGAACTCTGGAAGGAAACGCTAGCTTGTGAGCAGCGACACCAGGGAAAAATCCTCTCCTCCTTCCAGGAAAGGTACTGGTCGCAGTATGGATTGTGGGTGCTGGTTTTGGGAGATAAACCACACAAGGAATGGAAAGCTGAATTAAGCAGGCTTGTCCAGGAGGAGATGCGATTGGATGAGAGGTACAGAGCTCTCCGCTGGTATGTAAGCCAAGTGTGCCCATGGACCGCGGAAGACAGCCCAACAGAAGGCTTTGGCTATGGCGGCCTGGGACTGTCATTAGAGAAGTGGTCAGAGGACCCTAACTTTGGGAGCGATTTGGAGTGGCGATTAGAGGAAATTATGGATTCCAGAGAAAAGATCCTGAACATCTCGGAAGTGCTCTGGGCACTGGAAGATATGGAGTTTCTGGCCATTCAGGAATGGGAGCTGGAGATCGCCTACAGACGGCTGATAGACTCTGCTCAGCACCAGCCAGCGTTACCGGGAGAGGAGATTGTAGGTCCCTTGTCCCAGCAGCAGCCAACAGCACTGGTAGTGGAGATGGTCAGTCCCCCTACCCAGCACCAGCCAGTGTTACCGGGAGAGGAGATTGTAGGTCCCTTGTCCCAGCAGCAGCAAACAGCACTGGTAGTGGAGATGGTCAGTCCCCCTACCCAGCACCAGCCAGTGTTACCGGGAGAGGAGATTGTAGGTCCCTTGTCCCAGCAGCAGCAAACAGCACTGGTAGTGGAGATGGTCGATCCCACTACTCAGCACCAGCCATGGATTACAGATGTACCTGACTTTTCATCGAAGGATGATACGGGTGATAAATCACCTGCCAAAGTGTTGGCACTGGGCCTGAGTGCCACCAGCCTGTGCCCTGGACTTTCAGCAATTCCAGAGGCTGGGGATTTAATAGACTTTTCTGCTGAGGAGGAACGTCCCAGTGAGCTTACAGCAGAAGAGCGGGCATCCAGGCATTGCACTGCTGACCTCTGCCTGCAACAATTGGTGGCCCAGGAAGATGTGTGCAAGGCCACTGACTTTTCAGCTTACTTCCCTGCGGAACAACGGGCATCAGGGCCTAATATTACTGAGCTCTGCCCAACACCAACAGCAGCATCTGTTGAGTTACAAGAAGCTTCTACGGCAGAAAAGCTGACAACTGGACAGAGGGTCCAAGACATCTTCCCCACACCGGAGGCAGTTCCGGAGGCCCACGGTGAGAAGGTGGTGGTCACTCCCCAGCAGCAGACGGCTTCCCAGAATGATGACACCAACCCAGCAGAAGAGCTGGCAACAGGGCAGAGTGCGGCTGGCCTCTGCCCTCAACTAACAAAGGATGGGTTTCCTGAGAAAGAGGATGGGACTACGGTCTTTACTTGCATACCCCAGGGATGCTGGATAGTCGGCCCAGAAGAACAACCTGACAAAGTGAGCCCAGCCACCCTGTCTTCTCTCCAGCAGCTAAAAGGACTCCTGGGAGAAGGGCCAGTCCATGCTTCTCCCCAGCGGCGGGTATGTTTTACACGAGAGGCAGAGGTTGGCTGGGTGAGTAACGCTGTGTTCCGGACAATATGTTTGGGGTACTGTGTGGGGACAGACATTGGGGGATGGGAACTATGGACTAACTTCGAAGTCAACCCGTTTGGGGTCTCCTCCTGCGTTAGTCTCCTTTGGAAAGGGGAGAGATGTGACGGTAGTCACTTTGGTTGGAGGTCCTGTGGAACTCAGCTTACCTTAGAGGGGTTGGGAAAACCCTCTCTCTGCCCCCTAGTCTCCTCTTATGTGTAAGTCCCCTGTGTCTATTAGGGGCACAGGGTGACCAAGAACCCCAGTTGGGTCTGCACTAACCAGACTCGCTGTAAAACCACACCGGACTCAGCATTTGGTGTTATCCCGGCTATCCTGGGTTCTGTATGTGTGGTTTGTGTTGAACCTATGACAGCAATATTTAAGAACAATATTCCTCAAAGAAATATATAAAGATGAACAATTTCAGACTGTTATAATATTGGAAATGGTGTCCCATAGAACTCTGCTAGATAGGTTGAGATGGGGTGGGGTTTGTTATGGTTAAGTTCCTGCATTTCTTTGTTCTATTGTTGTTCTGTCTGCCTTAAACCTATTATGGGATATACATGTGTATTAGCTTCTAGAGGGGAGGAGGGGATTTCTCCAGCAGCCCTTCCTAGACTGTCTGTTGGAAAGTTGAATACACCTGTGTGTCATGTTACAGAATGTAGTTCCCCGCCCAGTGTGTTGTTGTTATGCAAAGAGGGGGAGGGGGGATTGTCCTCTGAGTTGTGATCTTTTGTGCCTGTGTTCAATAAAGTGTGAGTTGCTTTCAGAGACATACAAGCTAAGTTCAGGCTAGTTTTTGTATGTAGGGCAGCTGGAATATCTCCATCTATGTCCAGACTGGAGGAAGCCACATACTGACGGAAGACCACAAGTACGGTGTGGGTCGATGGTTCCGTTACAGACTGTCTCAGAACACATCCGGCACTGGTCTCACCCATTAAACCTTTAGCGCATATTTTCCGAAACCCATTGTTTCTACCGGGCGAGGACATTCAGGCTTTCAAGTGGTGGTTAGATTAGGGTCTCTACAGGATAGGACACTTTTTTACACACTCGGGCCCGATCATGGATAACTATTGCAAAACCAAATTGAAAATGCCAAAATTCGAACATTTCAGGTTCCTCCAACTAAAACATTTTTTGCATCCCCTATGGACGACTAAACCCGTTCCACCTAACGTTTCCCCTTATGAAGCTTGGTGTGGTAAGTTAACAGAAAGGAAGGGTGGGATTACGGTCATCTATAACTCACTGGCCTCCCAGTCCTCAAAGACGGCCTATATGGAGGCATGGGAGACTGATCTAGCAAGCGAATGGTCTGTGGAGGAATGGTACCGGGCTTCCACCAGAGCATCCCGTGGTATACGTAATGTAGCATTGGTTGAGGCCAACCTGAAGGTTCTAATGAGGTGGTATTTGGTCCCCTACCGTCTCTTACGAATGTTTCCCTCGACTTCTCCTCTATGCTTTAGGGGTTGCAGCATGGTGGGTGATATGTTACATGTTTGTTGGTCGTGCCCCAAAATTAGGGGATTTTGGAATAAGGTCTTCAATGTTATCCGCAAGTTAACGGGGGTGGCTCTGACACAAAACCCATCTATAGCTTTATTGAATGTGCAGAATTTTACAGCAAGTAAATCTAACCATCGCCTTATTCACTTTATATTGAAGGGAGCCAAATTAACCATAGCGGGGGCTTGGAAATGCCCTTCGGTATCCTTTCCTAGAGCTAAACGGAAAATCTCCTGGATTATGACCCAAGAAAAACTGGTTAGTGTGCTAGAAAATTCTTCAGCTAGGTTTGAATCTACATGGGAGCCGTGGGCAGCTTATGTGAAGGTACCGCTCTATTGATTGTATTTCCTTGCTTCCTCTCTAGGCAGCTTCTTTGAGGGATGGTCATCCCTGGTCAATGTTCTCTTCTCCTTTCTCTCTTCTTTTTCTGTTCTTTCCCTTTCTTTCCTTTCTTCCTTCTCCTGGTAACTCCATGTTTGGACGTTAACGGTTACAAATTGTTGATATCATTCCTGGTTTATTTCATAGTAACTGACCATTAGCTGGTACTACATAAACTTGGCTCAGGTTTAGACCTGCATGTAGCCGCCATAGGGTGGTGGGATGATTAGTAGCTTCTAAATACCTTTTTTTCATATAAGGCCTCCGGCCTGGGGGGTCCCCTCCCTGCGCACAGCTGGTTCCCAATAGGGGTGCGTGGATGGGTCTTGCCTTGGTGGTGGTCGAACATTCTCCTTTGTTTAGCCTAAAGGTTGGGTATCCCTTGCTAGATATTCCCACTGTGCCCCATTTACCTGTTACAATGGGGGTATACTGTGATTTGTAAGGTACGGGTTATTAATTTTTCTACAATTCTTGTAGATACAAATGTTATTCAGACAATGTGTTCTTCTGTAATGTTGTTATCTCAATAAAAATGTATTGAAATTAAAAAGTTTAAACAAACAAGGTGTGCTTTAACACAGCTGATACACCTACTGGTTTGCACAGGGAGAGCCAAAATGTTTAAACAAACCAGGTGTGCTTTCACATAGCTAATACACCTATTGTCTCCTGTGGAAACTAGCATGGCACTAAGTATCTGTTATCTTCAAGGAAACAGTGCATAAAAATATTTTTACAAATATTTTTAAATTGGACTTACCAGTCCCACCGCAGGATACTGTTCTGAAACAAGAATCCAATCTTCACCCATCACGGTGAGTTACTGTCACTTGCCGACCTTCAAGGACTGGGTCCCCTTGTTTTAGAGGGGTCACTCCCTTGGACCTGTAGAGCGCCCTGCCGAAGCACCTTTGGAATTGGTTTTACCAAGGGTCCGGATCCCAGGGTCCAGCGCCTAAAAAGGACAACATTACTGGCAAAACCTTGTATCTGCTTTCCCGAGGCTCAGGTACCATCTTTTTAGTCTTTGACTTTTTGGGATAGATCTGATTGCTAACCCCTTAGATTCAGCAATCTTTGATCGGGGTATGTAGCATAATCTTCTTTCTTCTTCTTTAGAAAAAAACATAAAATGTGGAAAGCTTCTCCACCGTGACCATCACCTTTAGGACACTGGCGAAAAAATTGAGGTACTTCCTGTATAGGAGGGGTTATATAGGGGGACTTCCTGTCTGATTGGTTGCAAGCATGCATTCACCTGAAGGTGGTCTATAACCCATATGCATTGAATATGGCTCTGTGTCCCGTGATGTACGATAAAGAAACCAAGAATTGCTGCCAATAAAAAAATTTAATCTCTGTCAATGCAGACATCTTGTTCGGGGGTAAACAAGGCTGCGAACCGCTGATTGAAGTGGTCTACGAGGGGCCGAATTTTGTGGAGCCGATCATATTCAGGGTCTCCCCGAGGACGACAGAGTTCATTGTCGCTGAAATGCATGAACCTAAATATTTGTTCGTATCGAGCCCTGGACATAGCAGCAGAGAACACATGCATTTGATGAATTGGGTCAGTGGACCAATATAACCGCAATTCATTCTTTTTTGTAATGCCCGTGTTGAAGGAAAGGCCCAGAAAGGTTTTAAACTCGGGAATCGTAATAGGTTTCCAGGCGAATGGTCCTGCAAGGGGTGAATTTGGGTTGGCAGCGATGAATTGTGGAGCGTATAAATTTGATTGGTCCACAATAGATTCAAAAAGATCTTCAGTGAAAAACAGCTCAAAAAAGTTAGTGGGATTAAAACCAGCTGTTTCCACTTGGATTCCGGGTTGGGCAGTGAATGGGGGAAGTACTGGCAGTGTGGAATCTGTGGGCTGCCAATTAAGATATGCCAGCGCTTAAGGGAGGACACTATGGGCTCTACGGGCCTGTCTTCGGATACGCGGTGGCTGTGGGCCACTACTTGTGCTAGCCACCGCACCAGCTTCAACTGCACTTAGGGGACTCGCCACATCACCAAGTGATACTGCAGTGCTGGTTGTAGGTCCAGGGTGTACTAGGCCGCTCGTGCTTGCCAGATCACGACAAGTGTGAGCGGCACTAGTACTGGCACTCTGCTGCATACGAGAAACTCCTGGTTCTTGCAACTCAGCAACTCCAGAATGGGGTCGGGTACGCCTGACCTTAGCAGGGACCCCTCTGTCACCAGAGCTATCTGTCAGGGAGCCGCTGCTGTCATCGGGTTCGTATACTGACCCTGATTCTGCCAGTGATGCTTCCCCATCGCTCCCATCTGACATAACTTTACCGGTACAGTAGTGTGACTACTAGGTAATAAAAGCACCTGGTTGTCGAGGACTATTTGGTCGCTACAAAAAAAACTGCTAGTGCTAGCAGAGATCAGGCCTGACTCTGCTAACGCAGCGGTTTGTGTAATTTGTGTTTTTTGGAAGTGACCGTAATCTATTGATTACTACACTTGCCTGGGTAAGGTGGGCTGGGCAGGGCTACTAAACGCAGGTGCTAGCAGGAATCAGTGCTGATTGTGCAAACACTGCGTTTTGGGAACACTAAATTATGGGAACGCTAGTATAGTTCTGATCAGATCAGATATTGATCTGTTCAAACACTATACTAGTAATGGAGGTGTGTGTGTGTGTGTATGTGTGTTAGTGTACTTGACTGTAACTGACGCTAAATAACGGTGGTGTAGTGGGACCCTGACGCTAACTAGCCTAAGTTGTGTCACCCGTGACACTAATACAGTGATTGGTAATCACTGTATATAGTGAGCACTGTGACAGGGCAGTGAAGGGGTTAACTGGGGGAGATCAAGGGGTTAAACCTTTTTTAGGGGATAGATGGCGGGTGGCCTAAACCTATTTGGGCTTAGCGCAAGCGCAAATTAGGGTCACAAGTGACACTAAATTCAGTGATCAGTAGTTATCTGATATACTGTATATATTAGTGCACTGTGTGACAGGGAGTGAAGGGGTTAACTGGGGGAGATCAAGGGGTTAAACCTTTATAGGGGATAGATGGCGGATGGTCTAAACCTATTTGGGCTTAGCGCAAGCGCAAATTAGGGTCACAAGTGACACTAATACAGTGATCAGTAGTTATCTGATATACTGTATATATTAGTGCACTGTGTGATAGGGAGTGAAGGGGTTAACTGGGGGAGATCAAGGGGTTAAAATTTTATTAGGGGATAGTAGGCGGGTGCCCCAACCCTATCTGGGCTTAGCGCAAGCGCAAATTAGGGTCAAAAGTGACACTAAATACAGTGATCAGTATTTACCTATATACTGTATTTAGTGCACAGAGTGATAGGGAGTAAAGGGGTTAACTGGGGGTGATCAAGGGGTTAAAACTTTATTAGGGGATAGGTGGCGGGTGCCCTAACCCTATTTGGGCCTAGCGCAAGCGCAAATTATGCTCACAAGTGACACTTATACAGTGATCAGTAAAAGATCTGTATACCACCGTATATAGTGTATATGTATATGTATATAGTGTTCACTGTGAGGGGTTTGGGAGGTGATCAGGGGGTGATCAGAGGTGATCAAGGGGTTAAATGTGCCTATGTGAAGTGTGTCAGTGTGCTGCTTGGTGGAATTCACGTTTTTGATGTCTCTCAGTCTTCTCCTGGAACCGAAAGGGCTCCAGAAGGGACAGTGACATCACTTCCCCTGCCTGTGTTTACATTACACAGGCAGGGGAGAGATTACCATTGGCTGGAAACGATCGCCAGATACAGACCAAAAATCATTGGTCTGTATCTGGTTACTGATCGGTTCCCTATCGAATCTGACCAGAATCGGCTCCCGCGGCGCGTGGGAGCGCACTCTGGGAGCCGTGACCGCGCCCGACGTAGGTCTACGTCGATGGACGGGATCGTGCCACATTGCCGCAGTAGTGTCAATGTGAGCGGTCGTAAAGTGGTTAAGGACTCTGTGGCCGGCTTCCCAGCCTGCTCCTTAGCAACCAGCTATACACAGTATTCTAAATGCAAAATGCATAAAAACTGCATGAAAAACACATAAAAAACACGGGTTTAAAAATGCAAAATGCACCGCAAAACGCTTCTGAAAAACGCATCAAGCACAACCGCATAGATGTGAATTTAGACTTAAACAACTGCTGACACATATGCCAGAACACATGGAAGTAAATGACTCCTAAATCATTTAATATATGGACAGTCTGATACACAGCTTTACTAGAGATTTTTTTGTTGTATTATAATATATTATAAAGGTCTTAAACTAAATTCATTTTTTTTCAGTGAGCCTGCTAACTGTGTACAGTACAGGAGATGTAAAGCTGAAGCTTCAGAGTTATAATTGAAACTGCTCATCTTTAATTATCTATATTCATGAGCTGATATATAGAGCCAAATGTAAAATATGAACTCTTCTTATGGAAATGCTGAATGAAATCCTTGTAATTACATAGAAGGAAGTATTTCTCTGGATGTGTATTAGACTTTGTTAAAAGCACATAATATTTTAATATGCCATGTATTTAAACAGAAATGATTCATGTGGCTGAGAAAATTACACTGAATTAATTTATGTAAAGCAAAAACGTTAAGGTTTGTACAACTATAGAATAATATGTAAATTATAACTCAGGTATTAGAGTTTTCATCTTTAAATAGTTTTTGATGGTATTACCTTGCTTTATCAAGACTATTAGCGCTATCATTCTTATAACCTTTAAAGCTGCAGTGACCTAAAATGTTAATTTTCCTGTGTGTTTTGGAATGCATAAACTAGATACAATTTAACACAACTGTATTTACGGTAATATTTCTTCTCTTATTACTCTTGCCTCATATTTTGATCTGTCAATGTACTTGTTTTATAGGCCTTGCACCAAGATGCTCATCTACAATCTGCTGATTTTTTTCTATTAAAACATCATTTCTGGATATCTGATATTAGGGGGAACAGTCGATATTGCCACAATGATGTCATCCATATTTCCAAGCAATTCTATTTCTGTTGGGAAGATTATCACCTTAGAAGAAAAAAAAGTAAGGATCTAGCTTGAGATAAAAGGTCCTCTTTCTATATCCCCTTGCATATAATGACAAGTTCTTAAAATAGGCTCACTAGTGTTGTGTATTTGTTCAATTCTGTTCATTGCCATTTTCAACCATTTCAAGCATTTCTGCATTAAGAGTTTTAATAAATAGTAGGAGGAGTTAGAGCTTGAAGTTTGTGTAATTAATAAAGATGGTGATGGTGAACAGTCTGTCTGTACTGCTAAAGCTGGATACACAGTATACAACTTTCTTTAGATTTTTTTCCTTTAGATTTACCAAAACCATCTAATATGAGGTCAAACCTAAACACTTTAAATGTGTATAAAATCAGGCAGGCCCTTGCACTACATAGTTGAAGGAAAATTAAAGGAAATCGAATAACAAAAGTTGTATAGTGTGTATGCTGCTAATAAAGAACAATGGCAACAAGGACATTTGCACCTTGTGTGTAGCCTCCAGAGACATTTCAACAGAATCCTGGCTTGCAGGTAGTGCCCTGGTATGTCTGGTATGAACAATTTTCAGTCAGCTTACTAGGATCTGGCCTGGAAGAGCCCTCACCTGAGAGACAAAGAGCCTTGCTGCCTAACTCATTAGGTTTAGAAAGCTACAGGATTTTCTCAACTATAAAAGAAGATTCTTCATAGACAGCTACAGTACAAGCCCTTCAATTGTATTTTAAACCAGCCACAAACACTTTAGTGGTAAGAGTTTGTTTTCGCAGATACTGTCAGGGTAAGGTAAAATTTTTTCACCACTATGTTGCTGAGCTGAAACAGACACCAGCACCCTACAAATTTGGACGCTTACACAATGAAATCATTAAAGACGAGCAGGAATTGGACGAATGTTGTTAGGTAGGTACCATTGTCTGTTCAACAGAGGCCATTGTAGGGACCAGCTTCTGTCCAATGGTCCTGCTGGAAAACCAGAATTTTATCAGCGCATGCGGCCAATGACAAGCTGTCAAAATTCAAAAGAAAGTCAAGGGAGATCCCTGCATCCCCATCATTTGTGTTGATGTGGGATCTGTTAGTTTTTTATTTTTTTTATTCAAGCCCTTGGTTGAACGAAAAAAAAACTACGCCAGTATACTCAGTTTAACTTTGCAAAGAGGTGTGAATTTGGGGTGCCAGATGGAAACGACTGTGCAGAAAATCAGTAATATGCTATGTCCAGCAGATGGTATTGAAGCCCCTGTTTAAATACAAAAACTGACAGCATGCAAAACACACATTGTTTTAATTGTGGAGGAAATCGAAAGAAGGCCCAGACTGGTTGTCAGGGTGCCAGGAAACCAAACCACATGGGGGTGCAGATAAAATAAAGCAGTTTATTGGAGCAAACAACAATAAACGCACAGCAAGTCGTCTGCCGATGAGGGATCATACATGGAGGAACACGGAGAAAAGAAGACTGCTAGCAGAGATGCAACTTGCAGCACAAATGCAAGGGCAAGGACTGCAACCCATCAGGGGATTGAAATAGTCAGGTGTGGAGCATCATCACTTTGCAACACCCAGGCAGCAGGCAAGTGATAATGCAATCAGAGTTTATAAGAGGCAGCAGTCTGCACATGTCCAAGACGGCTGCCAACAGGAGGGCAAGGTAAGACCTTGACAGTGCCCTCCCCTCAACGGCCCCTCCTCTGCATAGCAAAAAAACGGTTTCTGAGGAAAGCGAGCATAGAAAGCACGGAGAAGGGCGGGAGCATGAACATCAGCGGAGGAAACCCAGGAGCACTCCTCAGGACCATAACCCCTCCAGTGCACCAGGCATTGAACCTGTCCTCGGAGCAGACGAGAATCCAAGGTGCTGCTAACCTCATTCTCCTCATGATTGCCCACTGGAATGGGATGAGGGCGAGGAAGTGAACAGTATATTCTATAGTATAGAATAGTATAGAAGTATAGCGTTTGCAAACCAGTGGCTTCAAAAATGACACGGGAAAGACATTGGAGATATGCTTGCCAGGGGAAAGACCAAGGAGATAGGCCACGGGGTTCACCCTACAGAGGATGCGAAAAGGCCCAACAAAACGGGGTGCCAGTTTTGGAGTGGGCACCTTGAGGTTGAGATTACAGCTCAACAACAATACCCTCTTCCCGTCCTGTTATGAAGGAGCAGATAAATGTCTCCAGTCTGCCTGGAGCTTCTGATGCTGTGCAGAGACCCGTAAAGACTCTTGAATCTGCACCCAAGAGGAACGGAGGGCACAAAGATGATCCTCCACAGCCGGGATGTCCTGTGGCAAGAAAGACTCAGGCAACACAGCGGGTTGGAACCCATAATTGGCCATGAATGGAGACATTCCGGAAGACGAGTTGATGGCAGAGTTCCTGGCAAACTCCACCCAGGGTAATCAACCCAATTGTCCTCATAGTCAGAGATATAGCAGCGGAGAAATTGCTCAAGAGCTTGGTTGGAACGCCCAGCGGCACTATTGCACTGCGGATGGTAGGCCGAGGAGAAGGAGAGTCGAATACCCAACTGGGAGCAAAAGGCATGCCTGAACCTGGAGACAAACTGGCTCCCGCGGTCCGAGATAATCTCTTTAGGCAGCCCATGTAAACAGAAGACCTCCCTGGCAAACGCAGAGGTAAGCTCCTGAGCGGTAGATAGCATCCTAAACGGCACATTTTGGAGAACCGGTCAACAACCATGAGGATAACCGTGTAACCTTGAGACGCAGTAAAATCCATGGCCAGGTGAGACCAGGGATGCTCCCTATTGGGAATGGGATGCAGTAGACCCAAGGGAAAGTGCCAAAGAGATTTATTCTGGGCACAGCCCGAACAAACAGCCACATATGCAGCAACATCAGTGTGGAGAGATAGCCACCAGAACTGACAGGAAATAGCCCAGGTTCTTACCAGGATGACCGGCAGTCTTGCAATTGTGGCACGTGCACAACAGTCTGATACGCAACCCATCAGGTACAAAACATTTGCCAGCAGGTCTCTCTGTGGGAACCTCAGGTTGGGCAGCCAAGATCTGTTCCCAGGTTGGTTCATGTTAGTGCAAGTTCGCAGCCATGATATGATCTGAAGGTATGACCGGTGTCGGCACGAAGTCCTCCCTGGACAACTCAGAATGCTGATGTAGCACCCTCCTACGTAGGTGCTAGGAAAAAGCATTTTTATGGTCCTGTCTACTTATCAGGGGGGCCTGATAATTTAGTTAGGCTGTCACATGTTTCCAGGTGTGATCTGATGAGTCTGGGGAGTCTCCCCACTGTTTCCAATGAGGACTCTTATTGGACAGTGGAATCAGGAATCCTCTGAAGAAGTCACGTGATTCCGTGACGTAACGCGTAGGGCGTATACAGCAAAAAAAAAAAACAGAAGTGACGTTACCGGACACAGCAACTTAGTCCTGCGGCTTACGATTGTGCTTATCTGAGAGTACCTAAATGTAAATTACTATGTTTTTTTTTGGAAATAAATTGCATTCAATACTACACTATGATGACCCCCCTTGTTTCACTGAGCTATAAGGACCACTTACAAGGCAGAGGAAGGAGTATCCCCATTAATGAGGAACCACAGTCCCCCTGAGAGCCAAAGGCTGTGACACGCTGAGACAGGAGTGGAGGAGATATATCTATCCTGGACTTGATACCACAGGCGTATTTTTTATAAAATTGAGGTGAGCAGTTACCACTGAAGAGCACCCCTCTTCACGTTTCCAAAAGGTGGAGGAGGTTGATGATGAAAAAATAAGGGCGATTTAATACACACAAGGAAATATTGGAAAATCGTCACTAAAAAATTGAACACTATAGCACCTTTAGTTTATTGAGTGTTTTGGAATACCATACACTATTGAGTCTGCACTGGAAAATATCAGTTGATTTGTTGCACAAATATATGTATTTGCACCTTATAGAGAATTGTTTTTTTGCACAACAATAATTAACCATTTAGTCTGCACATGAAGCACTTTAATTTGATTGTCTTTTATTATTTTTATTTGCACAAAATTAATTCACCATTTAATTTGCACAGACAACACTTTACTTAAAGTATTTTTATTATACGTGTATGATTTGATTGTCAGTATTATTTTGAATATTTCAGTAATTTAGTGATTTGCATTTAAAATAATGATGGTATGATTTATGAATGGAACATTGCACATTAGCACTTTCTCTCCCTCTCTAACAAGAACACTATTTATTTATACACTTTAAGAGGCTATAATATAACGGAATATAAACAATTTTTCTTGATTTATAATTGAAAACCTATATACCTTTGATATACCGATTCGCACATGGAAGGTTGCACAAGGCAACGGAAATGCTCCAGTCAATACTGCAAAATGGCGGGAACCTTCCACTTCAGTTATGAGATGTACTCTGCTATCAAGTATTGGAGAATAGGGAAGAGATCTATGTCAATGAATAAAAGCTGCATCTGCTTAACAGAGAAAGGTCCAGTTGGGGACGAAGAAAATGGCGGCCAGGGGCATATGGAGCAGAGTGCCAGGGGCCAGGTGTGTGTGCAGGCTATATGGACTGATGTTGACCGTGCTTATGACAGCGGGACATTTGTTCTGTACAGTAACTGCAGTGATACTGTGAAGATTGCAGTCGGCCAAGCCGGGAGGGGCAGTGGGACTATCTTCGGAGACAGTATGGTGGGCCTTACTTGCACATGTGTCAGGGAGAGGACTGTTGACCGTGCATGTGACAGCGGGACAATTCTCTTGCCTGTCAAAGAGGGACAGCTGGCTCCAGGAGAGGGAGGCGCAGCTGAGGCCCTGTTGCAAGTAAGAAGAGTGGATGCATGTCTGGCGAGGGACATGGTCCGCTTTGCAGCAACTTCCCTGCGGGCTAGAGAGAAAGAGCATGGCATGGGTGGAGTTGCTGCACTGTGCGTGTGCACGATCCAGAAAGCACTGCCTAGCAGGAGGAGCCACCACCAAACAAGGAATATGGGTGGAGACGTCGGTCCTGCCCAGCCAATCAGGAGTGACTAGGGGATCTCATATAATACTCCCCCCCTTCGGGTGTGGCTGAGAGGCAGACACGTGTGAGGAGAAGCACCATGGAGTTGTTTGGAGAAGAGAAGTGTGCAGTCATGATTGCTTCACCCACTGGCGGAAAACCTGCTGGGCAGATCCAGGAGCAGACCAGGAAGTGTTTTAATTCCCTTGCAGTTCTGCTTTAATTATGGAGAATTGCCCATGTACTCTATATTTTGGAAGCACTTTTATTAAATCCAATTATCATTGTTTTTTTCTCTACCAATTTGTAATGTGTTTGTACAATACTCAGAATCTGCTCCGTTAGGTAACCACTTCTAGTTTATTTGATAAAAGTTACTGTATTCATTTCTCAGTTGTTGCTTCTATTGAATGTGTCAGGGTTTATTTTGACATCAAATTTCGATTTAGTTTTAGTTATAGTCTTTTGACTAAAATGCCAATTTAGTTTTAGTCCCATTTTATTTGTCTGCAATTGTTTTAGTTTTAGTCGTATTTTAGTTGACTAAAATCACCAGTACATTTTAGTCTAATAAAATAATTTTAGTAAACAAAAATTAAATGTGTTTCGTTAAATTGTAAAGCATTATTTAAGCATTTCTATAGAATTTCCAAACTCATTATATACTCCTGGAGTACAAAAAAAAAATTAATATCATGTTATTTATAGTGAAGGAGTATTGCTATTCCCTGGAGGTGATAGCAGGTGTAATAAAGTGCAAAGTGCTAAATAAATAATCTGAATGACTTAATAGCTGAGTGTACAATTGAGGTGATAACAAATAAATATAGTGCAAAACTATAAATATAAAAATATATATTAGATGCAAAGGTGATCAAAAATCTGTGCAGTGATAATCAAGTCCCAAAAGGTGATCTTGTGCAAAAAATGTCCTAATAGGATTTCTCCAATATTCAAATTGCTGGTGAAAACGGCAAGACTTCTATCATAAGGGGTGCAAACTCACCGGATTTGGTGGGTCCTGAATGCCATATGGCAACAAGACCTTCCGAGCTTGTGGCTTCACAAAGCCTAAGGTAACTGCTGATTCACTGTGATCCTCAAATCCTGTAGTGGAAACCGATCCTTGTCTACTGCAACTTCCAACAAATTAACACTGCAGCTATCTTCTCCCATTTAGGGTAATTTACAGCCAGCTCTTTCTGAAAGATGTTCAAGAAGATATTGGAAGTGAAGAGTAGGGTGTACAGATAACGGTTAAAGAAAATCTTCAATCAGGCTTCAGAATGAAAAACAGCTTTTGTGATCACATTATACAGTACATGTTCAAGAGTAGTTCTGAGGAATTGAAAAACATGCATCATTTCTTATCTAGGTTCAAGATCCATGTCTATTGTTTGTGAAATCTTAGCCTCTTACTACTTCAATTACAGAAAAAGATGTCAATTGCACTGCAAGCTGACTATCAAAAGAATTTTCAGCTAGATTGGGCTAATAGTTGCTCTTCATAACGATAGTTTTTTCAAGTTAAAACAGGCTGATAGCAAAAAAACAAAAAAAAAATACAACAATAATTATTTAAATCTTTCAACCATATATTAACTTTTTGTAATTTTTTTTTTTTTTTTTTTTAATTTTCATCTGTGCACACATTTTCTTGGTCATTAGTTGTCACCATAGGGAGATGATTTCTGCAGAGAAAACATATAATTGCCGGTGTATTATCGGGCAATTGAATAAACAAAACAAATGATTTGTGCCGACGAATCAGCTTACTCTTCTCCACTGGAAGTGCACATTGATGTTTCTACAATTAGGAGAACATTTTAATTAAAAGTGTTAAGGAACTGGGACATAGTCGTACTAAAGTAAATGAAAATGCAAACATTGTTTAACCACTTTCAGACTGCTACTTTGACGTTAAATACCTGTGTTGTGACAGCAGATAGCTGCCATAACCCCGGTATTTTTATATGCGGCCCGCAGTCACATAAAAGAGGCCCCAGTGGTGGATTTGCCACAGGATCACTTTTATGGGTGGCGAGAGGGGGACAGAGCCCTCAATAGCAGGGAAAACGATCCGGTTCTCTCAAGTGCTGTGCAGGAAGTCGAGCGAGGGCAAGATGACCCACACTCCACTCTATGGCCTTGGAGGACCGGAGCAACGTCATACATTGCTTCCGCTCAATGGCCTTAAAGGGCCTATTTTTTTTTTGGGGGGGGGGGGCTAAAAAAATGCCATTTTTCTATTGCTTTTTAGTGTAGATGTGAGATCTGAGGTCTTTTTGACCCCAGATCTAACATTAACGAGGACCTGTCCTGTTTTTTTCTATTATAAGGGATGCTTACATTCCTTGTAATAGGAATAAAAGTGATCACATTTTTATTTTAACCACTTTACCGCTGCTCACTAGAGCTCTACTGCGGCAAAGCGGCTCGATAACGTCTGGCGACGTAGACCTACGTCGCCAGACATTCCCCTCTCTCGGCGGCGCGCATGCCGCCGGAGGCTCGCTCCCGCTGTATTCAGTCACAGCGGGAGTCGGGCCAGGGGAGGAGCGGTGGTGATCACCGCCGCTCTTCCCCGATCGTCGGGGAATCGAGTGTGGAGATCCGCCCGCTTGTGTAAACAAAGCGGGTGGATCTCCTAAGTGACAGGCAGGGTCAGATTGCAGGGATCAGCATAGCTGAACCTGCGATCTGTCCCTGTGTCACTCAGTCCCCTCCCCCCACACACGTTAGTAAGCACCAGGCTTACATTAACCCCTTGATCACCAATAAAAATTAACCCCTTCCCTGCCAGTGTAATTTTTACAGTAACAGTGCATATTTATAGCACTGATTACTGTAGTAATGTCACTGGTACCCCCAAAAGTGTCAAAAATGTCAGTCAAGGGTCCGATCTGTCCACCGCAATGCCGCAGTCATTGAAAAATCGCAGATCGCGGCCATTACTTGTTAAAAAAAAAACACCAGAAACGACAGAAATCTTTCCCTTAGTTAGTAAACGCAATAACTTTTGCGCAAACCAATCAAAATACGCTTATTGCGATTTTTTTACCAAAAATATGTAGCAGAAAACAAATTGGCCTAAAATGATAAAAAATTTAGATTTTTACATTTTTTGGGGGGGGAATTTCATATAAAAAAATGTGAAAAATATTGTTATTTTTTCAAAATTGTCGCTCTTTTTTTGTTTATAGCACAAAAAGTAAAAATCCACCAAATACCACCAAACGAAAGCTCTGTTTGTGGGAAAAAAAAGAACGTAAATTTTGTTTGGGTAAATTTTGTCATGCGTTGCATGACCGCGCAATTGTCAGTTAAATTCGCACAGTGCCGAATCGCAAAAAGTGGCCCAGACGTAAGACAGCAAAATCCTCCGGTGGTTAAAGGGACAGTGTAAAAAGAAAAGGTAAAATAAATGTAAAAAAAAATTCTTTAAGTGCCCTATCTCTCCGAGCTTGCGCTCAGTCATGCCCACATATGTAAATGATGTTTAAATGGTGTTTAAACCACACATGTGAGGTATCGCTGCCATCATTAGAGCAACAGCAAAAATTCCAGCCCTAGACCTCCTCTGTAACTCTAAACTAGTAACCCGTATACATTTTTAAAATGTCGCCTATTGAGATTTTTAAGTACCAATGTTTTCTGCCATTCCACGAGCGTGCGCAATTTGCAATTTGTAAGCATGACATATTAGGTATCAATTTACTTGCCGCAACATTCTCTTTCACATTATAGAAAAAAATTGGGGTAACTTTACTGTTTTCTAATTGTTTAATTCTAAAAAGTATATTAAAAAAAAAATTGTAAGATCGCTGCGCAAATACGGTGTAACATAAAGTGTTGCAACAATCTCCATTTTATTCTCAAGGGTCTCTGTTAAAAAAACAAATATAATGTTTGGGAGTTCTAAGTAATTTTCTAGCAAAAATTACAAATTTTAACTTGTAAACAACAAGTGTCAGAAATAGGCCTGGTCCTTAAGTGGTTACTTTAGTAATATTACTTTGTATGCATCCATACTACCAAATTATGGTATTATGGATGACCTATTTTATGACGCTCCATACTAATCTCTTTCCAGAAGGATGTAAAAGAGGAAGGATGGTTTCTGGTGAACAAATTTTTCAGTATGCATAAACAATGACCAGGTTAGCACAGTGCAACTAATGCTTAGCATGATGGTCACACCATCCCAGAGTTGTCTTCTCACTGCAAATCATATGGAGGATAACTGGGGGCTCAGTCTGCCAATCCATTGTTAGAGGTCTGACAGAAAATTGTCTTTTATTCTTGGGTGAGGCACTATGTGCATGTGCCTCACTACAAACCTCCATGTTAAGCAAAAGCCTGTGGAATACATCTATCTTCCCTCCACGCCAGGTCATTGACTAGTAACCAAGGACTCTGCACAGCAGAAGTAGGAGGAAGGTTTGGTTCTAAAGACCCCCAGCATGACCATTGCTGGCATGAGACTCTGCACATTTTACATACTACAGCTACATTCTGGATTCTTCTCCTAGTTGAGGTGTTTTACAGCCTGGTAAGTTTTCTAGCACACTATTAACTTTAGTGACTGAGACAGACTATTGAACTTATGATCTTGACTGGCTCACCAACAACTTGACCTATTAGAATTGATTTTAAAGAGAACTGGTGACTTATTGTTGAACAGAATTTTATTAATCACAAATTTATTTTGTTTAAATGCATGCATACTGCAGAGTCTCTGGGACCTGATGAACCCAATTTATATGTACTGCTTCTAGTAGGACCGTCCATCTGTGAGGGTCTGGCGACCAGGGCTGACAACCAGATGTATAGACACTAAATCCTTCTCTAGACACCATCCCTAAAATCACACCCTTTTTTTACAGTGCATCCGGAAAGTATTCACAGTGCTTCACTTTTTCCACATTTTGGTAAGTGACAGCCTTATCACCAAAATTGAATACATTATTTATTTTCCTCAAAATTCTACAAACAATACCCCATATTGACAATGTGAAAGAAGTTTGTTTGAAATCTTTGCAAATTTATTAAAAATAAAAACAAAAACTCACAAGTATACAAGTATTCACAGCCTTTGTTGAAGCACCTTTGGCACCAATTACAGCCTCAAGTCTTTTTGAGTATGATGCTACAAGCTTAGCACACCTATGTTTGGGAAATTTCTCCCATTCCCATTGCAGGACTTCTCAAGCTCCATCAGGTTGGATGGGGAGCGTTGGTTTACAGCCATTTTCAGATCTCTCCAGAGATGTTCAATTGGGTTCAAGTCTGGGCTCTGGCTGGGCCACTCAGGGACATTCACAGAGTTGTCCTGTAGCTACTACTTTGTTATCTTGGCTGTGTGTTTAGGGTCGTTGCCATGCAGGAAGATGAACCTTCGCCCCAGCCCCAGTCCAGAGCGCTTTCTTAGGAAGGATGTCTCTGTACATTGCTGCATTTATCTTTCCCTCGATTCTGACTACTCTCCCAGTTCTTGCTCTTGAAATACATCCCCACAGCATGATGTTGCCACCACCTTGCTTCACTGTAGGGATGGTATTGGCCAGATGATGGGTGGTGCCTGATTTCCTCCAGACATGACGCTTTTCATTCAGGCTAAAGAGTTCAATCATTGTTTCATCAGACCAGAGAATTTTGTTTCTCATGGTCTGAGAGTCCTTCAGGTGGCTTTCGGCAAACTCCAGGTGGACTGCCCTTTACTGCCTTTTACTAAGGGTTGGCTTCCGTCTGGCCACTCTACCATACAGGCCTGATTGGTGGAGTGGTGCAGAGATGCTTGTTCTTCTGGAAGATTCTCCTCTCTCCACAGAAAAATGCTGGATCTCTGTCAGAGTGACCAACGGGTTCTTGGTCACCCCCTGACTTAGGCCCTTGTCCTCCAATTGTTCAGTTTGGCTGGGTGGCCGGCTCTAAGAAGAATGCTGGTGGTTCCAAACTTCTTCCATTTATGGATGATGGAGGCCACTGTGCTCATTGGAACCTTCAATGCTGCATAAATTTGTCTGTACCCTTCCCCAAATCTGTGTCTCGACTCAATCCTGTCTCCGAGGTCTACAGACAATTACTTGGACTTCATGGCTTTGTTTGTGCTCTGACATGCACTGTTAATTGTGGGACCTTATATAGACAGGTGTGTGCCTTTCCAAATCATGTCCAATCAACTGAATTTACCACAGGTGGACTCCAATCAAGTTGTAGAATCATCTCGGAGATAATCAATGGAAACAGGATGCACCTGAGCTCAATTTTGAGTGTCACGGCAAAGGCTGTGAATACTTATGTACATGGGATATTTTTTGTTTTTTATTTTTAATAAATTTGCAAACATTTCAAACAAACTTCTTTCACGTTGTCATTATGTGGTATTGTTTGTAGCATTTTGAGGGAAATAATTAATTTAATCAATTTTGGAATAAGGCTGTAACATAACAAAATTTTGAAAAAGGGAAGTGCTGTGAATACTTTAGGGGTGCACTGTATATTATCGCATTTGGAAAATTCAAATTAGATTTTGATTCTAAGCACTTTGTGATTTAGAAAAAATATGCAATATCTATAAAAACAATGAACAGCAGCAAGCATCACTGTGCTAACTGTCCTTACTGTGATTATAACTCTAAATTAAAAATGTAAATGCTTAATTTAAAGATCAAATAAAAGGTTTCAAATGCAATGCATGATATAAATAAGTATTTCACAAAGAGCAATCAATGTCACACTCCAAATAATGCAGTCCTTAATTTGACACAGGTGTTTCTGACATAAAACCAGGCTGGCCTTTTCATCTTTCTATTTAATATCTAGATTTTTTTTTCTAAGATGCAGAGCTCTTAGCCTTTTTGTTGTGGGCATAACCATTCGAAACATCCTGCAATTTGCTTTCTGTTCACACTCTTTTCTATTTCTAAACCCACCAGATGAAGCCAATTATGAGTTAATGAGTGGATGAGCAGAAGCAGGGACACCCGGAGTTACTCTGTGGGTTGATGATGACCGACAATATGTGCTTGCACTAAATATGCGTCCTCCCATCTCCATCTGCCTCCAGTCTTGTTCACCTCCCACTGCCTGCCGCTCAATTCTAGGGCACAGATGTATTTTTACACAACAAGCCTTCACGGGATGACCAATATTTTTCTCACACATCAGTTGAAGGAGATAAGGGTAGCA
The DNA here is from genome assembly GCF_965119305.1 of Pelophylax lessonae. Lineage (NCBI taxonomy): Eukaryota > Metazoa > Chordata > Amphibia > Anura > Ranidae > Pelophylax > Pelophylax lessonae. The sequence continues at coordinate 466,002,986 of NC_138768.1, read as the reverse complement.
TAAGGGTGTTTGGGTAACACTGCCAGGCTAAATTTAAATTAAATTAGCACTGACACAGCGAAGCACTAATAAAAAAAAAATTGGAGATGGGGAAGATTGACAAAGGTACTAGAACAGAAAAACTAGCTAGAACAAGATATACCACGTATGTTTAGCAGATGTACATATAAAGGTCACTAAGAAGAAAACACAATTCAAAAGGAGGGTCTGCTTACTAAATATTTCATTGCAAATCACTTCCCACAACCGGCAGAAAATATCAGTGACGTCTTCTGTTAAATGGCTGTTTTGTGTAAAACTATTCTGGGGCTTTTAAAATGGAA